>NC_088424.1:17962637-18200137 GCF_034236695.1 Oncorhynchus nerka | reverse complement strand
TAGTAGTAGTAGTAGTGGTAGTAGTAGTGGTGGTATTAGTAGTAGTAGTAGTAGTAGTAGTAGTAGTAGTAGTAGTAGTAGTGGTAGTAGTAGTAGTAGTAGTAGTAGTAGTAGTAGTGGTAGTAGTAGTAGTAGTAATAGTAGTGGTGGTGATAGTAGTAGTAGTAGTGGTAGTAGTGGTGGTGGTAGTAGTGGCAGTAGTAGTGGTAGTAGTAGTAGTAGTGGTAATGGTGAAATGGTAGTGGTAGTAATGATATTTAGTATTATTAGTAGTAGTAGTAGTAGTAGTAGTGGTAGTAGTATTAGTAGTAGTAGTAGTAGTGGTAGTGGTAGTAGTAGTGCACCAGCGCGTCTGCTGCTGCTGCTGCTGCTGCCGCCGGGCTGCTGCCGCTGCCGCCGTTGCCGCCGCTGCTCGCCGCTGCCGCCGCTGCTGCCGCTGCCGCCGCTGCTGCTGCCGCCGCTGCCGCCGCTGCCGCTGCTGCCGCTGCTGCCGCCGCCGCTGCCGCTGCTGCTGCTGCCGCTGCCAGCTGCCGCTGCTGCCGCTGCTGCCGCCGTCGCCGCTGCTGCTGCTGCTGCCGCCGCTGCTGCCGCTGCCGCTGCTGCCTGCCGCTGCCGCTGCTGCTGCTGCCGCTGCTGCCGCCGCTGCCGCTGCTGCTGCTGCTGCTGCTGCCGCTGCCGCTGCTGCTGCTGCTGCCGCCGCTGCTGCCGCTGCCGCCGCTGCCGCTGCTGCTGCTGTCGCCGCTGCTGCCGCTGCTGCCGCTGCTGCCGCTGCCTGCCGTTGCTGCCGCCGCTGCCGCTGCGCCAGCTGCCGCCGCTGCTGCTGCTGCCTGCTGCTGCCGCTGCTGCTCGCTGCCGCCGCTGCCGCCGCTGCTGTCGCTCGCTGCTGCTGCTGTCACGTGCTGCCGCTGCTGCTGCTGCCGGCCGTTCCGCCGCCGTTGCCGTTCGCCAACATGCCATGCTGCCGCTGCTGCCGCTGCCTGCCGCCGCTGCTGCCGTCGTTTCGCTGCGCTGCTGCTGCCGCTGTTGCTGCCGCTCGCCTGCTGCTGCCGGCTGCCGCGCCGCCGCTGCGTTGCTGCCGCCGCTGCTGCCGCCATGCTGCTGCCTGCCGCTGGCTGCCAGCGCTGCTGCTGCCGCCGCTCGCTGCTGCCGCCGCTGCCGCCGCCGCTGCCGCCGCCGCTGCCGCCGCCGCCGCCGCCGCCGCCGCCGCCGCCGCCGCCGCGCCGCCGCCGCCGCCGCCGCCGCTGCCGCCGCCGCCGCCGCCGCCGCCGCCGCCGCCGCTGCCGCCGCCGCCGCCGCCGTCGCCGCCGCTGCCGCGCCGCCGCTGCTGCTGCCGCGCCGCCGCCGCGAGCCGTCGTCGCCGCTGCCGCTGCCGCGCGCTGCCACGCTCGCCGCTGCCGCTGCTGCCGCCGCCGCTGCCGCTGCCGTCGCTGCTGCTGCCGCTGCTGCCGCTGCCGCTGCTGCTAAGCGCGCTGCCGCCAGTTGCCAGCGCGTCGCGCTGCCGCTGCTGCTGCTGCTGCGCTGCGCGCTGCTGCCGCTGCTGCTGCTGCTGCCGTTGCTGCCGCTGCTTGCTGCTGTCGCTTCGCTGCTGCACGCTGCCGCTGCTGTACGACGCCGCCACGCGTTACGCGCTGCCAACCGCACGCACGCGCGCCGTTGCGTCGCTGCTGCTTACGCGCTGCTGCTGCTGCCGCGCAGTGTCGCTGCCAGCCGCCGTCAGCGCGTCGCTGCTGCGCTGCCGCTGCTGCCGCTACGCGTTGCTGCTGCTGCTGCGCTGCTGCCGCTCGCCGCCGCTGCTGCTGCTGCCGCCAGCTGCCGCCGCCGCCGCTGCTGCTGCTTAGCGCCGCTGCCGTTGCTGCGCTGCTGCTGCTGCTGTTGCCAGCCGCTGCTGCTGTTGCCTGCTGCGCGTTGCTGCTGCGTGCCGCTGCCGCTGTGCAGCCGCTGCCGCTGCTGCCTACACGCCGCTGCTACGCTAAGCTGCTGTTGCTGCCGTTAGCGTCGCCAAGCGAACCAGCGCTGCTGCTGCTGCTGCTGCTGTTTGCCGCTGCTGCGCGCTGCTGCTGCTGCTGCTGCTGCCGTTGCCGCCGTTGCTGCCGCTGCTGCCGCTGCTGCCGGCGTTGCCTGCTGCTGCCGCTGCCGCTGCGACCGCCAGCTGCTGCCGTTGCCGTCTACGCGCTGTTGCTGCCGGTTGCTCGCGCAGCTCGCGTTAGCGCTGTTGCCGGTGCTGCCGTTGCTGGTTTCGCGCGCGTTGTCGCGCTGTTGCTGCTGCTAAGGCAGCGCGCTGTTGCGGCGCAGCTGTTGCGCGCGCAGCAGTTGTCTGCTGCTGCCATGCGTTGCTGCTGCTGCTGTTGCGCAGCTGCCAGACACCGTTGCGCTGCTCTTGTTGTTGCTGCTGCTGCTGCTGCTTGCCGCAAGACGCTGCTGCTCGCTGCTGCTGCTGGCTGCTGCGCCGCTGCTGTCGCTGCTGCGCTGCTGCCAGCTGCGCGTTGCTGCCGCTGCCGTTGCCTGCTTCGCTGCTGCTGTTGCCGCTGCTGCTGTTCGCTTGCTGTTGCTGCGCCAAACGCTGTCGCCGCGACGTTGCTGCTGCTGCGCGTTGCTGCCGCTGTTGCGCTGCTGCTGCTGCTGTTGCATGTTGCTGCCGTTGCTCGCGTTGTCGCGTTGTTTGCCGCTAAGCGGCGCTGTTGCTGCTGCTGCTGCCGCTGCTGCTGCTACCAAGCTGCCTGCCGCTGCTGCTGCTGCTGCTGCGCGCCAAGCTGACAGCTGCTGCTGCTGCTGCTGCTGCTGCTGCTGCTGGCACTGCCATGCTCGGTTTGCTGCTGCTGCCAGCATGCCGCTGCTGCTGCTGTTGCTGTTGCCAGTTGCTTGCTGCCGTTGCCGCCGTTGCCGTTCGCTGTTGCCGTTGCCGCTGTTGCTGTCACCGTTGCCGTTGCTGCTGCGCGTCAGTTGTTGCTGCTGCGTTGCTGCTGTTTCTGCCGCTGCGCGTTGCTGCTGCTGTTGCTGCTGTTACGCCAGCCATGCGTTGCTGTTGCTGCTGCCAATCGCTGCCAGCGTTAGCTGCGCTGTTGCTGCCGTCGCTGCTGCTTACGCCGTTGCTGCGTTGCCGCTGTTGCTGCTGCCGTTGCCGTTGCTCGCGTGCCGTTGCTGCTAGCTGCTGCTGTTGCTGCGCGCCGTTGCTGCTGTTTACGCGTTGCTGCTGCTGTTGCTGCCGCAACTGTGGCCGTTGCCGTTACGCGTTGCTGGCCAAACCAGCGCCGCCGCGCTGCTCGCTGTTGCTTCGCCAGCGTTGCGCGCTGCTGCTGCTTCGCTGCCGCTGCGCCGTTGCCGCTGCTGCTAGCGCGCGCCGTCGTCTGCTCGCCGTCGCCGTTGTCTGCTGCCAACTGTGCGTTAAGCGAGCGTTGCGCCGCAGCTGCTGTTGCTGTTCGATCCATGCCGTTGCTGCCGCTGCTGTGCCGTTACCGCTGCGCCGTCGTCGCTGTCGCCAGCGCTAACCTGCCGCTGTTGCTGCGCTGCTGATGCGTCGCTTCGCGCTGCTGTTGCCGCCGCTGCTCGCCGCTGCTGCTCGCGTGCTTGCTCGCCATGGCCGTTGCGCGCTGCTGCGTTGCTGCTGCTGCTGTTGTTACTGCGTTGCCGCTGCCGCTGTTGTTGCCGGACATGTTGCGTCGCTACGTTGCTGCTCGCTGCCGCCGTTTCGCCGTTGCCTGCTGCCAGTTGCTGTTGCTGCCGCTGTTGCTGCTGCGCGTTGCCAATCGTTGCTGCCGCTGCCGTTGCTGCTGCCGCTGCTGCTGCTGCTTGCTTGCTTGCGCCGCTGCTGCGCGTCGGCTGCTGCTGCTTGTTGCTGTTGCTGTTGCCGTCGCTGCTGCTGTTGCCAACTGCTGCTGCCGTTGCGCTCGCTGTTCGCTGCCGCCGTTGCCGCCCGCTGCTGCTGCCGTTGCCGCTGCTGCTCGCTGCTGCCGTCGGCTGCTGTTGCTGTTCGTCGCCGCCGCCTGCTGCCAGCTGCTGCTGCTGTTGCCGCCGCTGCTGCTGTCGTCACTGCTGCTGCTCGCCGTTGCTGTTGCCGTTGCAGCTGCTGCCGTCGTCACCGCCGCCGCTGTTCGCTGCCGCTACGCCGCTGCCGTTACGCTGTTGCCGCCGTCAGCCGCTGTGCTGCTGTTCGGTTGCCGTTGCTCGCTGCTGCGTTGCCGCCGTTGCTGCTGTCTTGCCGTTGCTGCTGCTGCTGCTGCCGCTTGCAGCCGTTGCTGCTGGCTGCCGTCGCTGCTGCCGCTGTTGCGCTGCTGCCGCTGCTGCTGCTTCGCCAGGTCGCCTCGCCGCTGCACAGCCGTTGCCGCCGCCGCCGCGCTGGCTGCCGCTGCTGCTCGGTTGCTGCCTTGCTGCCGCTTTCGGCCGTTCTGCTGTTGCCGCCGTTCGCTGCCGCCGTCAGTCGTTGCCGTTGCTGCCGCTGTTGCCGGTTGTCGCCGCCGTTGCCGTCGCCTGCGCAGCTGTTGCCTGTTGCCTGCGCGCCAGTTACCGAGCCGCTGGCTAGCGCGTCTGCTGTTGCTGTCAGTTGCCGTTGCGCCGTTGCTGCTGCCGCTGTTGCTGTGCGCTGTTGCTTGCTGCTGCTGCCGCTGCCGCTGCTGCTGCCGCTGCTTCCGCCGGCACAGCTGCGATGCCGTTGCCGCTGCCGTGCCGCCGTTGCCGTCGTCGCTGCTGCTTGCTGCTGCGCTGCTGCTGCTTGTCAGTTGCTTCGTCGCTTGCCGCCGCGCCGTTTCGCTGTCAGTTGCTGCTGCTGCCGCTGTTGCTGCTTGGCCGCGGTCGCCGTTGCTTCTGCCGCCGCTGGTTGTTGTTGCTGCCAGCGCCGTCTGCCGTTGCCGCGCCGCTGCTGCCGCTGTTGCTGCTGCTGTTGTTGCGCCGATGCCGTGCTTTGCTGCTGCTGCTGTTGCCAGCGCGCTGCTGCTGCCGTTGCTGTTGCCGCTGTCATCGCTGCGCCGCTGCTTGCTGTCTGCCGCTGTCGCCGACCACGCTGCCGCTGGCCGCGGTGCTGCTGCCGCCGCCGCTGCTGCCGAGTCAGCACGCCGTTGCTGCTGCCGCGCGCTAGCGTCAGCGGCTGTTGCCGCCGCCGCCGTCTGGTGGCCTGTTGCCGCCGCCGCCGCAAATCTGGTGACCTGTGCCACCACCGCCCAAATCTGGTGACCTGTTGCCACCGCCGCCGTCTGGTGACCTGCGCCGCCACCGCCGTCTCTGACCCTGTTGTGACCGTCGGTGACCATAATGCCGCCGCCGTCTGGTGACCTGTTGCCACCTGCAAATCTCTGATAACCCTGTACCGCATGCACCGCCGTCTGAGTGACCTGTTGCCGCCACCGCCGTCGGTGACCCTGTACCACCGCCGCCGTGGTCTGGTGTCTATAGTAGTGGTCTAGTGTACCACCACCACCTTCTAGGTGTCCTGTTGCCCTGTACCACCACCACCATCTGGTGACCTGCGCCGCCACCGCCGTCTGGTAACCTGTTCGCCACCGCCGCCGTCTGGTGACGGTGCCGCCGCCGCCGCCGCCGTCTGATGACCTGGCCGCCGCCGTCTGGTGACCTGTTGACCCGCCGCCGCCGTCTGGTGACCTGGACCGCCACCGCCGTCTAGTGACCGTGTTGCCGTACCCGTCTGGTGACCGGACCACCGCCGCCGTCTGGTGACCCGTTGCCTGGCCGCCGCCACTGAGTGACCCTGTTGCCGCCGCCACCGCCGCCGTCTGGTGACCTGTTGCCACCGCCGCCGTCTGGGTGATGCCTGTGCCACCACCGCCGTCGGTGCCGTCCTAGTGACCGTTGCCACCGCCGTCTGAGTGACCTGTTGCCACCGCCGTCCTGGTGACGTTGCCGCCGCCGCCGTCTGAGTGACCTGTTGCCGCCGCCGCCGCCGTCTGGTGACCTTTGCCGCCGCCGCCGTCTGGTGACCGCGCCGCCGCCGCCGTCTGATTGACCTGTTGCCGCCACCGCCGTCTGGTGACCTGTGCCGCCGCCGTCTGAGTGACCTGTTGCCGCCGCCGCCGTCCGCCCGTCCATGAGTGACCCTGTTGCCAAGCGCCGTCTGGTGCCTGTGCCGCCACACCGCCGTCTGGTGACCTGTTGCCACCGCCGTCTGGTGACCCTGTTGCCGCCGCCACCGTCCTGAGTGACCCCGTTGCCACCGCCGCCTGCGCAAATCCGGTGACCTGTTGCCGCCACCGCCCCGTCGTCTGGTGACCCTGTTGCCGCCGCCGCCGTCTACCGTCTGACCCTGTTGCCGCCGCCGCCGTCTGATGACCTGTTGCCACCACCGCCGTCTGAGTGACCCTGTGCCATCCGCCGCCGCCGTCTAAGTGACCCGTTGCCGCCGCCACCGCCGTCTGGTGACCTGTTGCCACCACCACCGCCGTCTGAGTGACCCTGTTGCCGCCACCCGCCGTCTGGTGACCCTGTTGCCGCCGCCGCCGTCTGAGTGACCCTGTTCACCGCCGCCGTCTGGTGACCTGTTGCCACCGCCGCCGTCTGAGTGACCCATCGCCGCCACCACCGCCGTCTGGTGACCCCGGCTGCCGCCACCACCGTCTGAGTGATGTTGCCGCCACCGTCTGAATGACCTGGTGACCTGTGCTGCCCGCCGTCTGTGACCTGTTGCCGCCACCGTCTGGTGACCCTGTGCCACCACCGCCGTCTAGTGACCCCTGTTGCCCACCACTGCATCTGGTGACCTGTTGCCACCACCGCCGTCTCTGATGACCCTCTGTTGCCACCACCATGCCGCCGTCTGGTGACCCGTTGCCACCACCCCGCCGTCTGGTGACCTGTTGCCGCCACCGCCGCACCGTCTGGTGACCTGTTGCCACCACCGCGGTAGTGAGTAGTAGTAGTAGTGGTAGTAGTAGTAGTAGTTGGTGGTACCAGTAGTAGTAGTAGTGGTGGTACTGTTCCACTGGATGTCCGCCGTCTGAATGACCAATTCTGTAAGTCGCTCTGGCCAGCCGCCGTCTGCTAAATGACTTAAATGTAAATGTAAATGTAGCCGTAGTAGTGGTAGTAGTAGTGGTAGTCTGTAGTAGTAGTAGTAGCCAGTAGTGGTAGTAGTAGTAGTAGTGGTAGTAGTAGCCGTCTGGTGAGTAGTGGTTGTAGTAGTAGTGGTGGTAGTGAGTAGTAGTAGTAGCCGCCACCGCCGTCTGGGTGACCCGTTGCCATCGCCGCCAAATCTGGTGACCTGTTGCCACCGTCGCAAATCTGGTGACCTGTTGCCACCGCCCCACCAGTCTGAGTGACCTGTGCCACCGCCGCCGCCGTCTGGTGACCTGTTGCCCACCGCCGTCTGATGACCCTGTTGCCGCCACCACCACCGTCACCGCCGCCGCCGATCCGTTGCCGCCGCCGCCGTCTGAGTGACCTGTTGCCACCACCGTCTGATGACGGCCCCCTTGCCACCGCCGCCAAATCTATTGATCCATATTCCTGCCGTCTGAGTGACCCGTTGCCACCGCGTACCACCGTCTGGTGACCTGTTGCCGCCGCCGTCTGAGTGACCGCGTTATGACACCGCCGTCTAGTGACCTGTTGCCACCACCGCCGTCTGGTGACCTCAGTAACCGCCATAAATCTGGTGACCCTGTTATGCCGCCGCCGATCTGGTGACCTGTGCCACTGCCACCACCGTCTGGTGACACTGTGCCACCGCCGCAAATCTGGTGACCTGTTGCCGCCGCCGCCGCCGTCTGAGAGTGACCTGTGCCGCCGCCGTCTATCGCCTGTGCCACCACCACCGCCACCATCTAGTGACCTGTATCGCCACTTTATCAAATCGCCGACCTAGATCGCCACCACCGCCGCCGAGTATCGTTGCCGCCGCCGCAAATCGGTGACCATGTTGCCGCCGTCATCTGGTGACCTGTTGCCACCGCGCATGCCGCCATCTGAGTGACCCTTATCCTGCCGCCTGCCGCCGTCTGGTGACCGTCGCCGCCGCCGCCGTCTGGTGACCCGCCATACCGCCCCCGCCGCCGCCGACCCTCGCCGCCGTCTCGCCGCCGCATCACCGCCGCCGCCGTCTGGTGACCGCCGTTGCCGCCGCCGCCGTCTGCATCGAGCCCGTTCGCCGCCGCCACCACCGTCTAGTGACCTGCATGCCACCGCCGTCTCGCCGTGACCTGTTGCCGCCACCGCCGCCTGGTGACCCGTTGCCGCCACCGCCGCCGTCTGACCTGTCCGCGCCATCCGCTGCTGCTGCTGCCGTCGCCGCCGCTTGTTGCTGCTGTCGCGCTGTTGCGCGCTGCTGCACCGTTCGCTGTCGCCAACCGTGCTGCTGCTTCGCTGCTGCTGCTGCTTCGCTGCCGTTGGTTTCGCTGCTGCTGCTGTTTTCGCCGGTTGCTGGTTGCTGCTGTCTGCTGCTGCTGCGCCGTTGCTGCTGCTTCGCTGCTGTTGTTGCGTGTTGCCGTTGCCGTTGCTGCTGCTTGCGCTGCCGTTGCTGTTTCGCTGCTGCTGCGCGCTGTTGCCACGCTGCTGCCGCTGCTGCTGCTTGCCGCTTCGCCGCGTTGCTGCTGCTGTTGCGTGCCGTTGCCAACGCGGCCGCTGCTGCCGCCGCCGCCATGCTGCCGCCGTTGCCGCGCTCGGCCGCTGCCGCCGGTTTCACGTTGTCGCGCCGCTGCCGCCGTTTCGACCGTTGCCGCCGCTGCCGTTGCCGCGTCGTCAGGCTGCCGCGTTCGCCGTCTGACCTCTGCCGCCTGCGTCTGAGTGACCCTGTTGCCACCACCATAAATCTAGTGACCATCTGCCACCGCTGCGTCGTGACCGCCTTACATGCCATAATAATTAAGCCTGGCCTGCAAATCTGAGTGACCTGTTGCCACCACCGCAAATCCTGGTGACCGCAGTATACACCACCGCAATCTGATGACCTGTTGCCACCGCCGCCGTCCTGGTGGCCTGTACACCCGCCGCAATCCACACCAGTGACCTGTTGCCACCACCACCGCCATCATCATCATGTCGCCACCGTCTAGTGATGCCGCCGCGCCGCCACATCATCATGTGCTCCTATCGTGCCGCCGCCGCCGTCTGGTGACCATCATCATCCGCCACTCATCTGGTGACCTGCCCCGCCGCCGCCGCCGTCTGGTGACCTAATGCCGCCGCAAATCCTGGTGGCCCTGTGCCACCATCTATTTGCCACCCAAATCCGGCCATCATCATGCTTGCCGTTGCGCTGCTGCTGCTGCCGTTGCTGGCCGCCGCTGCTGCCGAACCACGCCGCGCTGTTTGCGTTGCTTCGCCGCGCCGCTGCTGCTGCCGTGCTGCCGCCGCTGCCGCTGCTGCTGCTGCCTGCCGCGCGCGCTGCTGCTGCCGCTGCTGCTGCTGCTGTTGCTCGCCGCCGCTGCCGCCGCCGCTGCCGCCGCCGCTGCCAACGCTGCCTGCCGAACCGTTTCGCCGCTGCCGCTGCCGGCCGCTGCCGCCGGTTTCGCCGCTGCTGCTGCGCGCCGCCGCTGCTGCTGCCGCTGCCGCTGCCGCCACGCGTTTCGCCGCCAAGCTCGCCGCCGCCGTTGCCGACGCCGCCGCCGCTGCTGCGCCGCTCGCCGCTGTCGCGCTTCGCCGCTGCCGCCGCCGCTGTCACCGTCGCCGCTGTCGTTCGCCAGTATGCTCGCCAGCTGCCACGCCGTCGTCACGCTGCTGTCGCAGCTTGCGCCGTCGCTGCCGCTTGGGCCACCCATCATCATGTCACTCCCATCTGGTGTGCCGCCGCCTGCCATCTGGTAACCTGAACCACCACCTATCGTGACCCTGTGCCACCGCCACACGTCATCATGTCAGCCTGAGACCTCGCCGTCTGGTGCGCGCATCATCATCATCATGTCACTCATCTATCGTGCCCACCGCCACCGTCATCATCATGGTCCTCATCCTGATCCTGGACCGCCACCGCCGTCTAGTGCCGGACCACCACATGTCGCTCTCCCTATCGTGACCGCGTGCCGTATCGCTCGGCCGTCTGGTGCCGCCGACCGCCGCCGTCCCAGTCATCATGTTGCCCCCGCCGCCGCCTGAGTGCCCATCATCATGCGCTCACCGTCTATCGTGCCTGTTGCCGCCGCCACCACCACCCCATCATGTCGAGTGACCGGCCGACGCAATCTGGTATGCCTGTTATACCACCGCCGCCATCATCATGTCTGAGTGACCTGTTGCCGCCGCCACGTCTGCCCCATCATCATGTCACTCATTATCGCTGCCGCCGTCCGCCCGGTGGCCTGCCGCCATCATGTCACTCATCTATCGTGCCCGCCCCGCCGCCGCCCATCATCATGCCATGTCGCCGTCTAGGTGACCTGTGCCGCCGCCGCCGTCTAATTGACATCATCATGCCGCCTCGTCAAATCGTGATGACCGCCACCGCCCATCATCATCATGTCACTCACCGCTATCTGAGTGACCGCCGCCGCCACCATCATCATGTCGCTCGTCTGCCGTTGCGCAATCTGAGTGACCTGTTGCCCCGTAAAGCAAAATCTGATGACCCCGCGCCGTCGTAGTCTGCAAAATGACCATATTGCCGCCACCGCCGTCTGGTCATATTTGCCACCACCGTGCGTCTGGTGACCGCGCGCCGCCACGTAAGCCATCTGGTGACCGCGCGCGCGCGCCACCGCCGCAAATCTGGGTGACCCGCGCGCGCGTCGATCTCGTGCCGCTCATCCGTCTGGTGACCGCGCCGCCGCCGAGCGTCTGCTAAATGACTTAAATGTAAAGTGTAAATGTAGTAGTAGTAGTGGTAGTAGTAGTGTATAGTGGTGGTAGTAGTAGTGGTAGTAGTAGTGGTAGTAGTAGTAGTAGTGGTAGTAGTAGTAGTAGTGGTAGTAGTAGTGGTTGTAGTAGTAGTGGTGGTAGTAGTAGTAGTAGTAGTAGTAGTGGTAGTACTAGTGGTGGTAGTAGTAGTAGTGGTAGTGAGTAGTGATAGTGGTAGTGCAGTTATATGTTGCATATATCTTATGGTTGCAGCAGCAGTTGCCGCGGCAGCATCGCCGTAGTGGCAGCAGTGCTGCCGCTGCTCGCCGCTGCTCGCTGCTGCCGCCCGCCGCCGCTCGCCGCTGCTGCCGTTGCTGCCGCCGCTGCGCCGCCGCTGCCGCCGCTGCTGCGCCGCCACGTCGCCGCCGCCGCTGCTGCCGCCGCTGCCGCCGCTGCCGCCGCTGCCGCTGCCGCCGCTGCCGCCGCCGCCGCTCGCACCGTCACTCTGGTGACCGCACCGCCGCCCAGCATCGTCGCTCATCATGACCGTTGCCCGCCCGCCTCATCATCATGTCGCTCTGCCGCCGTCTGCCGCGCCATCATCATCATCATCGCCGTCTCATCTATCGTGCCGCCGCCGTCTGAGTGACCGCCATCATCATGTCGCTCTGTTGCCGCCGCCACCGCCGTCTGGTGACCTGTGCCGCCACCGCCGTCTAAACAAAATACCGCGGTCGGTGACCTGTCATCATCGTCTGGTGACCATAGTTGCCGCCGCCGTCATCATCATCATGTTGCCGCCATCCGCCGTCTGGTGACCATCATCATCATGTCACTCGTCTGAGTGACCCTGTTGCCGCCACCGCCATCGTCCTGTCGTTCGCCGCCGTCTGGTGACCTGTTGCCGCCGCCGCCGCCACCGCCGTCTGGTGACCGCTGTTATGACGCAAATCTGGTGACATCGTCGCCTTGCCGCCCGGCATCTGTTCGCACCGCTGGTGACCCAATCGTGCCGCCTATTCATCATCATGTCGCCTCCGTCCTGGTGACCCGCCCCGCCCATCATCATCATCATCATGTCTGGTGACCTGTTGCCGCCGCCGCCGCCGCCACCGTCGTGACCCTGTCGCCGCCGCCGCCGCCGTCAGTATTCACCACCGCAAATCTGGTGACCCGTTGCCGCCGCCGCCGCCGCCACCGTCTGGTGGCCCATGATAGCCGCCGCCGCCGTCACAGTGACCCGTTATGCCGCCACCGCCGTCTGGCCCTGTTGCCGCCGCCGCCGTCTGGTGACATAGTTTCACCGCCGCCGTCTGGTGACCTGTTGCCGTCGTCTGGTGACCCGTTGCCGCCGCCGTCTGTTGACCGCAATCGCCTGCCGCCGTCTGGTGACCTGTTATGCCTGCAAATCTGGTGACCCATATTGCCACCGTGCCGTCTGGTGACCTGTTGCCGCCGCCGCCAGTCTGGTGACCTGTTTCGCCGCCGCCGCCGCCGTCTGGTGACCCTGTTGCCGCCGCCGCCGTATGGTGACCCTTGTTGCCGCTGCCGCTGCTGCTGCTGCTGCCGTTCAGCTGCTGTCGCTGCTGCTTACGCCAGCAGCGCCGTTGCTGCTGCCGCTGTTTCGTGTTGCGCAGTCGTTGCTGTCGCCTTGCGTGCCATCGCCGTAGCCAGCGCGCCGCTGCTGTTGCCGCCGCTGCTGTTGCTGTCGTTGCTGCTGCTGTCGTTGCTGCCTGCTGTTGCTGCTGCCGTTGCCGGTTAAGCGCTGTCGCTGTTGCTGCCGTTGCTTGCTGCGTTGCTGTTGCTGTTAGCTGCTGTTGTTGCCGTTGCTGTTGCTGCTGTTGCTGCTGCCAACGTCGCTGTTGCTGCTGCCGCTGCTGTTGCTGCCGTTGCTGCTGCTGCTGCTTGACGTGTCGCCGCTGCTGCTGATGCTGCCGCCGCTGCTGCTGCTGCTGCTGCTTGCTGCCGGGC
Organism: Oncorhynchus nerka; assembly: GCF_034236695.1. Taxonomy (NCBI): domain Eukaryota; kingdom Metazoa; phylum Chordata; class Actinopteri; order Salmoniformes; family Salmonidae; genus Oncorhynchus; species Oncorhynchus nerka. Next base: position 18,187,459 of record NC_088424.1, on the reverse strand, counting down.
TGTCGCCACGCCGTTGCTGCTGCTGGCTGCGCGCTTGCTGCCGCTGCTGCCAGCCGCCAGCCGCTGCCGCCTGCCGCCGTTTTCGCCGCCGCCGCTGCCGCTGCTGCCGCTGCTGCTCGCCGCCGTTTCTGCCACCGTAGTTGCGCCGCATCGCTGCTGCTGCTGCTGTTGCTGCCGCTGCTGCTGCTGTTGCTGCTGCCGCTGCCGCTGCCGCTGCTGCTCCGCCGCGTTGCTTCGCTGCTGCTGCCGCTGCTGCTGCCGCCGCTGCTGCTGCTGCTGCTGCTGCTCGTTGCTGCTGCCGCTGCATCGCGTTGCCGTTGCTCGCTCGCTGCTGCCGGCGCCGCTGCTGCCGCTGCTGTCGCGCCGCCGCCGCGCTGTTGCTGCTGCTGTTGCCGCCGTTACTGCTGCTGTTGCTGCCTGGCGTTGTTGCGCTGTTGCCGCTGCTGCTGTTGCTGCTGCTGCTGCTGCTGCTGCAGCGCTGCTGGCCAGTGCTGCCGCCGCTGCCGCTGCCACCGCTGCTCGCTGCTGCTGTTCGCCTGCTGCCGCCGTTGCCGCCGCGCTGCCGTTCGCCCGCTGCTGCTTCGCCGCTGCCGCTGCCGTTGCCATCCGTCGCTGCTGCGCGCTGCCGCTGCGTCGTTAGCCGTTGCACGTCGGCCGCTGTTCGCCGCCGCTGCTGTCGTCGCCGCTGCGCCGCCGCTGCTTCACCGCCGTCATCGCTCGCCGCCGCCGCCGCCGTCACGCCGCCGTTGCCGCCGCTGCCGCTGCTGCTGCTGCCTGCCGCTGCTGCTGCTGTTGCCGCTGCTGCTGCTTTGCCGCCGTTGCGCCGCTGCTGTCGCCGCCGCTGCTCGGCGCCGTTGCCGCCGCCGCTGCCGTCTGCCGCTGCTGCTGCCGCGCACCGCCGCTGCTGCTAGCTGCCGTTGCCGCCGCTGCCGCAGCTTCGCCGTTGCTCGCCGCCAGCCGTCGCTGCCGCTGCTGCCAGCTGCCGTTCCGCCGCTGCCGCCGCTGCTGCTGTCGCGCGTTGCTGTTCCACTGTCACCGCTACGCCGCTGCCGTTGCTGCTGCCGCTGCTTGCTTGCTGCCGCTGCCGCTGCTGCCGATACCGCGCCGCTGCTGCCGCCGCTGCCTGCCGCTGCTGCCGCTTCGCCGCCGCTGCCGCTGCGCTGCGCTGCCGCCGCCGCTGCCGCCGCCGCTGCCGCTGCCGCTGCCGCTGCCGCCGCCGCCGTCCCGCCGCTGCTGCTCGCCGCCTGCCGCCGCGCCAGCCGCCGCTGCCGCTCGCCGCCGCCGCGCGCCGCCGCCGCCGCCGCCGCCGCCGCTCGCCGCTGCCGCCGCCACGCCGCCGGCTGCCGCTGCTGCGCACGCTGCCTGCTGCCGCTGCTCGCCTGCCGCCGTGCTGCCGCCGCTGCGTGCCGCCGCTGCTGCCGTCCGCTGCTGCCGTCAGCTGCTTCGCTGCTGCTGCTGCTTGCTTGCTGCTGCCGTTGCGCACGCGCTGCGCGCTGCTGCTGCTGCCGCTGCTGCTCGCCGTTGCCGAACCGCGCGCGCGCTGCTGCTGCTGCTAGCTGCCGCGCTGGCTGCCGCCGCCGCTGCTGCCACCGCCGCTGCCGTCGCCTGCTGCTGCTGCTGTTGCTGTGCCGTTGCTGCTGCTTCGTTGCCGCCGCCGCTGCCGTTTTTGCTGCCAGCTGCTGCTGCCGCTGCCGTTGCTGTCAGCTCCGCCGTCGTCCGCTGCCGTACGTCATCGCCGTCGTCGTCATTAGCTCCGCCGCCGTCGCCGTCGTCGGCTCGTCAAGGCCGTCGCTCGCTGCTGCTTCGCGCGTCGCCGTCGCCGTCGGTCGGTGCTGGGCTGCTCGCTCGTCGCTGCCGTCTGTTGCCGCCGTTGCCAGTCCATGTTGCTCGCCGCCGCTGCTGTCGTCCGCCGTCATGCCAGTTTTTGTCGCCGCTGCCTGACCGTTGCTGCTTCGATCGCCGCTGCCGCGCGCGTTGCAAACAGTTTTGCCGCTGCTGCTGCTGCTAAGCCCGCCGACCTGCCGGCGTCGTTGCGTTGCTAAGCGAGCCGCACGGTTTCGCTATCGCTCGCCGCTGCTGCCGTTGCTGCTAATAACGCTGTCGCTGTCAATACGCTGGCTTCGCCATCGGTCGCCAGTTGCCGTCATCCGCCGCTGTCGCGTCGCCGTTGCTACGCCGTCGCCGCCATTGTCGCTGTCAAGCCGCCGCCGTTGCCACTGCTGCTGCACCGCGTCGCTCGCCGCACTGTTTGCTTGGCCGCTGTTGGGTTCGTTCACTTCGCTGCCGCCGTCGTCCGCTGCTGCTGTTCGCCGTCGGCCGTTGTTGCTTAAGCTGTTGCTGCTGTTGCTGCTGCTTGCGGCGCAGCGCCAAGCAGCGTTGCTTCGCTGCTGCGCGCGCTGAAGCGTTGCTGTCTGTTGCCAAGCGCTGTTGCTGCTGCTGCTGCCGCCGCCGCCGGCTGCGCGCTGCTGCTGCTGCCGCTGCCGCGCATGCTGCTGCCGCTGCCGCTGTTGCTGCTGCTGCTGCCGCCGCCAGCCGCTGTTGCTGCTTTTTAGCGTTGCGCGCGTTGCTGGCCGCCGCCGCTGCTGCCGCCGCCAAGCTGCTGCCGCCAAGCGCTGCCGTTGCTGTCATTGCCGCTGTTGCTGCTGTTGCTGCTGGCGCTGCTGCTGTTGCCGCTGTGGTTGCTGCTGCTGCTGCTGCTGCTGTTTTCGCCGCTGAACCAGCTGCTGCGGCCGCTAGTTGCTGCTGCTGTTGCTGCTGCTGCTGCCAAAACTCAAGAGCATGCAGCTGCCAAGCCGCTGCCGCTGCGAGCAGCAGCAACAGCGGCTAAGCGTTGCTGCTGCTGCCGCCGTTGCCGCGCCAGCAGCTGCCGCGCCAAGCGTGGCTGCCAGGCCGGTTTCGCTGCTGCTGCTGGCCAGTTGCTTGCCGCCCGCGGCTGCTTGCTGCTGCTGTTGCTGCCGCCGCCATGCGCAACCGTTTCGCCACACAATGTCTGCTTGCTGCTCGCAAGCTGCCACGCTGTTGCTGCTGCTGCTCTGCTTGCCGTTGCCGCTGCCAGCTGCTGCCGGTTGCTGCTGCTTTTTGCTGCTTCGCTGCTGTTTTTGCATGCTGCTTTTGCCAAGCTGGGGTTGCTGTTGCTGCTGGGTTGCTGCTTACGCGCTGCTGTTATGCTAAGCAAGGTTGCTGGTTTACTGTTGCTGCTGTTTTTTGCGTTGCTGTTGTCGCGTTGCCGTTGCTGCTGCTGCTGTTTCGGCGCTGCTGCTGCTGCTGCCAGCGCTGCTGTTTCTGCTGCTGCCGAACCGCGCGCGCCAAGTTGCTGTTGCCAAGGCTCCCCGCCGCGCCACCCGCCGTTGCTGCTGCTGCTTGCCAGCGCTGCCAAGCGTTGCTGCTGTTGCTGTTGCTGCTGCTGCTGCTGCTGCTGTTGCTGTTGCGCGCGTTGTTGTTACGCGTTGTTGTTGCTGTTGCTGCTTTTGCCAAACTGTTTTCGCGCGGTTGCCACGGCCGGCGCTGCCGCTGCCTGCTGCGCTGCTGCCGCTGCCGCTGCCGCTGCTGCCGCTTGCCGCGCCGCTGTTTCGCCGCTGCCGCTGCCGTTGCCGCCGCTGCTTTTACGCCGCTGCTGCCGCTGCTCGCTGCTGCCACGCTGCCGCTGCTGCTGCTGCCGTTGCCGTTGCTGCTGCTGCCGGGTTGCCGCGCCGTTGCTGTTTTCGCTGCTGGCTGCTGCCGTTGTCCAATCAACTGCGCCGCTGCCGCTGCGCTGCTGCTGCGCTGCTGCCGCTGTTGTTGCTGCGTTGCGCGCGCTGCTGCCGCTGCTGCTGCTGTTGCTGTTGCTGCCGCCGTTACGCGGTTAAGCGTCGCCGTTTGAACTGCGCCGCCGCCAGCAGCAGCAGCAGCAGCGGCAAGCAGCAGCAGGTGCGGCAGCAGCAGCAGCGGCAGCAGCAGCAGCAGTGGCAGCAGCAGCAGCAGCAGTGGCAGCAGCAGCGGCAGTAGCAGCAGCAGCGGTCAGCAGCAGCAGCAGCTGCAGCAGCAGCAGCAGCAGTGGCAGCAATGGTGGCAGCAGCAGCAGCAGCTACTAGTGGCAGGCATTAGCAGTGGCAGTGGCAGCAGCAGCAGCGGTGAACAAGCAGTGGCAGAAGCATTTGTGGTAGCAGCAGTGGCAGCAGTGACAGTGGCAGTGGCAGTAGCAGTGGCAGACACAGCAGTTAGCAGAAGTAGCATTGACAGAACAAGCAGTGGCAGCTTACTAGTGGCAGCAGCAGTGGCAGTAGCAGCTGCAGAGCTTGCAGAAACAGTAGCAGCAGTAGCAGTATTGGCGGAAGAAGTAGTGGTATTAGTGGCAGCAGCTGCAGAAATAGCTGTAGTAGTGGCAGCAGTGGTAGTAGCAGTAGTGGTAGCAAATGGTAATAGAAGTAGTAGTGGCAAAAAAGTAGTGGCAGCGGCATTAGTGGCAGCAGCAGTGGCAGTGGCAGCAGTGGCGGTGGCAGTAGTGGCAGTGGCAGCATTACTGGTAGTAGTGATATTAGTGATAGCGGCAGCAGTAGCAATAGTGATATGGTGTTGGCGGCAGCGGCAGTGGCAGTAGCAGCAGCAGTACTGGCAGAACAAGCAGTAGCAGTTGCAGTTAGCGGCAGTAGAAGTAGCAGTGGCAGCAGTAGCAGTGGCAGCGGTAGTAGCAGTAGCAGCAAATGGCAGTGCAGCAGCAGTAGTAGTAGTAGCAGCAGTGGCAGCAACGGCAGTAGCAGCAGCAGCAGTGGCAGAGAGCAGCAGCAGTAGCAGCAGCGGCAGCAGCAGCGGCAGTGGCAGCAATGGCAGTAGAAGTAGCAGTGGCAAATAAGCAGTGGCAGAAGTATTAGAAGCATTTGTGGTAGCAGCAGCGGCAGCAGTGGCAGTGGTTGTAGTGGCAGCAGTGGCAGTGGTGTAGTGGCAGCAGCAGCAGCAGCAGTGGCAGCAGCAGCTGGCAGTGGCAGCAGTGCCAGCAGTGGCAGTAGCAGCAGTGGTGGCAGCAGTGGGAGTGGTAGCAGCAGTACTACTGGTAGTAGTAGTACTGGTAGTAGTGGTAGTAGTAGTAATAGTGATAGTGGTGTTGGTGGTAGTGGTAGAAGTATTTGTGGTAGTAGTAGTGGTAGTAGTGATAGTGGTAGTGGTAGTAGTAGTGGTAGACGTAGTAATGTTAGTAGAAGTAGTATTGATAGAATAAGTAGTGGTAGAAGTATTAGTGGTAGAAGTAGTAGTGCTAGTAGTAGCGGTAGAAGTAGAAATAGTAGTAGTAGTAGTAGTAGTATTGGTGGAAGAAGCAGTGGTATTAGTGGTAGAAGTTGTAGAAATAGTTGTAGTAGTGGTAGTAGTGGTAGTAGTAGTAGTGGTAGTAATGGTAATAGAAGTAGTAGTGGTAAAATAAGTAGTGGTAGAAGTATTAGTGGTAGTAGTAGTGGTAGTGGTAGTAGTAGTGGTGGTGGTAGTAGTGGTAGTGGTAGTAGTACTGGCAGTAGTGATATTAGTGATAGTGGTAGTAGTAGTAATAGTGATAGTGGTGTTGGTGTTAGTGGTAGTGGTAGTGGTAGTAGTAGTGGTAGAACTAGTAATGGTAGTAGTAGTGGTAGTAGAAGTAGTAGTGGTGGAATAAGTAGTGGTAGAAGTATTAGTGGTAGAAGTAGTAATAGAAGTGATAGTAATGGTAGTAGTAGTAGTGGTATTGGCAGAATAAGTAGTTGTATTAGTGGTAGAAGTAGTAGTGGTAGTAGTAGTAGTAGTGGTAGTAGTGGTAGTGGTGGTAGTAGTAGTAACGGTAGTGGCAGTAGTAGTAGTAGTAGTAGTAGTAGTGGTAGTAATGGTAGTATAAGTAGTAGTGGTAGTAGAAGTAGTGGTAGTAGTAGTGGTAGTGGTAGTAATGGTAGTAGAAGTAGTAGTGGTAAAATAAGTAGTGGTAGAAGTATTAGTGGTAGAAGTAGTAGTAGAAGTGGTAGTAATGGTAGTAGTATTGGCAGAAGAAGTAGTTGTATTAGTGGTAGAAGTAGTAGTGGTAGTAGTAGTAGTAGTGGTAGTAGTGGTAGTGGTGGTAGTAGTAGTAATGGTAGTGTCAGTAGTAGTAGTAGTAGTAGTAGTAGTGGTAGTAATGGTAGTAGAAGTAGTAGTGGTAGAAGTATTAGTGGTAGAAGTAGTAGTGGTAGTGGTAGTAGTAGTAGTGGTGGAATAAGTAGTGGTAGAAGTATTTGTGGTAGTAGTAGTGGTAGTAGTGATAGTAGTAGTGGTAGTAGTAGTGGTAGACGTAGTAATGTTAGTAGAAGTAGTATTGATAGAATAAGTAGTGGTAGAAGTATTAGTGGTAGAAGTAGTAGTGGTAGTAGTAGAAGTAGAAATAGTAGTAGTAGTAGTAGTATTGGTGGAAGAAGTAGTGGTATTAGTGGTAGAAGTTGTAGAAATAGTTGTAGTAGTGGTAGTAGTGGTAGTAGTAGTAGTGGTAGTAATGGTAATAGAAGTAGTAGTGGTAAAATAAGTAGTGGTAGAAGTATTAGTGGTAGTAGTAGTGGTAGTGGTAGTAGTAGTGGTGGTAGTAGTAGTGGTAGTGGTAGTACTACTGGTAGTAGTGATATTAGTGATAGTGGTAGTAGTAGTAATAGTGATAGTGGTGTTGGTGGTAGTGGTAGTGGTAGAACTAGTAATGGTAGTAGTAGTGGTAGTAGAAGTAGTAGTGGTGGGATAAGTAGTGGTAGAAGTATTAGTGGTAGAAGTAGTAATAGAAGTGGTAGTAATGGTAGTAGTAGTAGTAGTATTGGCAGAATAAGTAGTTGTATTAGTGGTAGAAGTAGTAGTGGTAGTAGTGGTAGTAGTAGTAGTAGTGGTAGTGGTAGTGGTGGTAGTGGTAGTAGTGGTAATGGTGGTAGTAGTAGTAATGGTAGTGGCAGTAGTAGTAGTAGTAGTAGTAGTGGCAGTAATGGTAGTATAAGTAGTAGTGGTAGTAGAAGTAGTGGTAGTAGTAGTGGTAGTAGTGGTAGTAATGGTAGTAGAAGTAGTAGTGGTAAAATAAGTAGTGGTAGAAGTATTAGTGGTAGAAGTATTTGTGGTAGTAGTAGTGGTAGTAGTGGTAGTGGTTGTAGTGGTAGTAGTAGTAGTAGTAGTGGTAGTAGTAGTGTTGGTAGTGGTAGTAGTGTTAGTAGTGGTAGTAGTAGTAGTGGTGGTAGTAGTGGGAGTGGTAGCAGTAGTACTACTGGTAGTAGTAGTACTGGTAGTAGTGGTAGTAGTAGTAATAGTGATAGTGGTGTTGGTGGTAGTAGTAGAAGTAGTAGTAGAAGTGGTAGTAATGGTAGTAGTAGTAGTATTGGCAGAATAAGTAGTTGTATTAGTGGTAGAAGTAGTAGTGGTAGTAGTGGTAGTAGTAGTAGTAGTGGTAGTAGTGGTAGTAGTAGTAGTGGTAGTAGTAGTAGTAGTAGTGGTAGTAAAAGTAGTAGTGGTAGTAGAAGTAGTGGTAGTAGAAGTAGTGGTAGTAGTAGTGGTAGTGGTAGTAATGGTAGTATAAGTAGTAGTGGTAAAATAAGTAGTGGTAGAAGTATTAGAAGTATTTGTGGTAGTAGTAGTGGTAGTAGTGGTAGTGGTTGTAGTGGTAGTAGTAGTGGTAGTAGTAGTAGTAGTGGTAGTAGTGTTAGTAGTGGTAGTAGTAGTAGTGGTGGTAGTAGTTGTAGCAGTAGTACTACTGGTAGTAGTAGTACTGGTAGTAGTGGTAGTGGTAGTTGTAGTAATAGTCATAGTGGTGTTGGTGGTAGTGGTAGTAGAGGTAGTGGTAGAAGTAGTAGTGGTAGTGGTAGTGGTGGTAGTAGTAGTGGTGGAATAAGTAGTGGTAGAAGTATTCATGGTAGTAGTAGTGGTAGTAGTGATAGTAGTAGTGGTAGAAGTAGTAATGTTAGTAGAAGTAGTATTGATAGAATAAGTAGTGGTAGAAGTATTAGAAGTAGTAGTGGTAGTAGTAGCGATAGAAGTAGAAATAGTAGTAGTGGTAGTAGTATTGGTGGAAGAAGTAGTGGTATTAGTGGTAGAAGTTTTAGAAATAGTAGTAGTAGTGGTAGTAGTAGTAGTGGTAGTAATGGTAATAGAAGTAGTAGTGGTAAAATAAGTAGTGGTAGAAGTATTAGTGGTAGTATTAGTGGTAGTAGTAGTGGTAGTGGTAGTAGTAGTAGTAGTAGTAGTACTGGTAGTAGTAGTACTGGTAGTAGTGATATTAGTGATAGTGGTAGTAGTAGTAATAGTGATAGTGGTGTTGGTGGTAGTAGTAGTGGTAGTGGTAGTAGTAGTGGTAGAACTAGTAATGGTAATAGAAGTAGTAGTGGTGGAATAAGTAGTGGTAGAAGTATTAGTGGTAGAAGTAGTAGTGGTAGTAGTGGTAGTAGTGGTAGTAGTAGTAATGGTAGTGGCAGTAGTAGTAATGGTAGTGGCAGTAGTAGTAGTAGTAGTAGTAGTAGTGGTAGTAATGATAGTAGAAGTAGTAGTGGTAGTAGAAGTAGTGGTAGTAGTAGTAGTAGTAGTAGTGGTAGTAATGGTAGTAGAAGTAGTAGTGGTAAAATAAGTAGTGGTAGAAGTATTAGTGGTAGAAGTATTTGTGGTAGTAGTAGTGGTAGTAGTGGTAGTAGTAGTAATGTTAGTAGAAGTAGTATTGGTAGAATAAGTAGTGGTACAAGTAGTAGCGGTAGAAGTAGTAGTAGACGTAGTAGTGGTAATAATGGTAGTAGTAGTAGGTATTGGTGGAAGTAGTGGTGGCACTAGTGGTAGAAGTGGTAGAAATAGTAGTAGTGGTGGTACCAGATGTAAAAATAAAAAAAAAAGAGTATAATTGTGGTGGACCTTATTGTTATCACAATCCCCTCAGTCTGCCTCGAACAAAAAGAGACAATTCATTTTAGAGGCTTTGAGGCATTCTCCCTGTCTGAGACTGATTCGTGATGAAGGTGATTGCTGTGGAGGCAGACAGACGTGATGCATTGAGCTTGAAGAGTCAGCTGCCGCTCCTATTGATGGCAGGGAGAAAAGAGAAAAGAAAGGTTGTTTTGATGCCCAGGGAAGAAAAAAATGTCTCTGTGTATTCACAGACAAAGAGAGAGAGAGAGAGAGAGAGAGAGAGAGCTCCTCAAAATGCCATTGCTTTCTTGGCCAGGTGGCTGGTACAAACAGTGAATTGGTCAGGAAAGCGTTGTGGCAGAACCAAACTGCAGCCAAAGGTCTTCGGTAACTCCAACACAAATAATATACATCATCTATTTTCTTATCTTATCAATTCTATACAACGCATCTACAGTAAGGGTGTTTCAACATTCTTACTGATGTTGTCCAATGGAAATGTAATTATATGTATTGTATAGAGCACAACACAATTTTGCTACAGCCTTTGAAATATTGTGATGAATCATTAATAGCATCTACACTGTACATTCAGCAACTGTAGTTACATTCTTCACTAGAAAAAAACGCCTGCAGCCCTCTTTAACTCTGCATTACCAAACACAGGCCAAAATAGAATGGGGGCATTTCACTCAAATAAACAAACCTATGAATAATAAATATGTGTTGTGGTATTGTATGAATTATGTGTGTGCGTGAGTGAAACAACACTGCTAATGTTCTCTCTGTCACACATACATATCCGCACAAACAACAGCATGCACTGAGCCTCCAAAGCTCGTTTCCAACAGCAGCCTATCCTACTGCATGTAATCACCAATATTCCTCTAAGATGAGCTTGTTAAAAGCGTATTCCTCATTATTCTCTAGCTAAAAGCCCATTCGTTAGCATGCAGCACAGATCAAAGCCAACAACATGCCGGTGATCAAGGTGAATGGTACGCCTGTCACCGCCCATCTTATCCTTCGGATTCAACCCCCCCCACACATCCGTTACTGCCACGTTTGTGTGTGAGGGGTGGTGTGTGTGGGGTGGTGTGTGTGTGTGTGGTGGGAGTTGTGTGTGTATTTGTGTGTGGGAGTGCATGCTCTATGTTGAAAAGCTCTATGTACGGTATGAACACAATTCGAATTCTGAAAAGAGTTGCTTGTTGGGAGAAGACGTTATCCCTCCCAAGTGTCTTTTGACTGAATACATGAGTATCTGCCAGAGTGAACGGAAAAACTTTGAAAGGATATCCAATATCCGCTGAACGTGATGGCTCTCTATGTGGATACATTTCACTAGCATAATATTAGAGGTGGCTAGCCGGGGATGTGCTGTGCTGTTGTCAGTGAGGTGGCCTGTTTCAGCTGTTAGTCATATATTGTATCCAGGACCCAAGGAGAAATTATGCTATTCTATTCTAAACATGTGAGAAGTCTCACTGAAATACAGGAAGGAATACAATAACTCTCAAATTAAGCTAAAATATAATTCAACTTACAGAAACAAAGAGGAAAATAAATAATGATTTGTTATATACAATGTATAATTGAGAGAATGCCAAGAGTGTGCAAAGCTGTCATCAAGGCAAAGGCTATTTGAAGAATCTCAAGTATAAAATATATTTAGATTTGTTTAACACTTTTTTGGTTACTACATGATTCCATATGTGTTATTTCATAGTTTTGATATCTCTACATTCTACAATGTAGAAAATAGTAGAAAATAAAGAAAAACCATTGAATGAGTAGGTGTTCTAAAACTTTAGCGCGGTAGTGTATGCCATTTAGCAGATGCTTTTATCCAAAGCGACTTAGTCACACTTACATACATTTGACATATGGGTGGTCCCACGAATTGAATAAAGCCATGATCTACAAACTGAGCTACAGAGAACTCCTTAACTGTCTCGCACTGTAACTGAGATAGGATAGGCCACCTCTTAGTACAGACATGTATTCATCAACTGACCCTCATGGTGTCATTAATGTAGTGTGCATGTCGCTGGCGTTGTCTTATTAGCCACATTGGGCGCAGAGGAAAACCACCAACTGGGTGAGTATTATACACTAATGACCTGAGAGCACTAGTAACAAAATTGCCTCCTAACACAGCCAGAGGGAAACACTGTTGCACGTTTTTCGCAACAATTTTGTCGCCATTTATCATAGTGTTTTTTTAAACACTATGAGTCAGGGGGGAGGTCATATTTTTCACAACGGGAGGGGGAAAAAATGGAAACCACTAAAAGCTTGCATAATTATTCATCATTAGATGCACCCCCTCTGGAACAGGCCCATGTTATTGTCATGACTACAACACCCCCCTCACCCCCACCCCCTGGGGCCCCTCCCAACCCCACCCACCCCACCCCTCAAAACACCAGTTTGACCCGCCTTCAAATCAAAATGTCTTCGAGGCAAGCAGCTTATGGATGCTTTCGAAACGGCTCTGTATCTACATTACAGTCATTTAGCAGACAGACGCTCTTATCCAGAGCGACTTACAGGAGCAATTAGGGTTAAGTGCCTTGCTCAAGGTCACATCAACAGTCGGCATGGCGATTCGAAACAGCAACCTTTTGGTTACCGGCATAAAACACCACTAGGCTACCTGCACTATGTAGCGGTTATGGGCGTTGGGCCGGTAACCAAAAGGTCGCTGGTTCGAATCACAGAGCCGACAAGGTGAAAAATCTGTTGATGTTCCCTTGAGCAAGGTACTTAACCCTAATTGCTCCTGTAAGTCACTCGGGATAAGAGTGTCTGCTTACTGACTAAACTGTATAGTTCACTACTCGGAATTGGGTGCCATTTGGGATGCATACATGTCTCTAAGGGTTAGGGAGGGGAGAGTGGCAGTGGGCCAGGGTGCTTGAGCCCGAGCTGTCCCCTTCGCCACCCCTCTCTCTAGCCAGGCTCATGTCTCATGGTGTACTGAGTGACTTAAGGAAATGGCTCTGATTTCACAGTTTAATTAGTGCTAATCTGAGGAAGGGTGGCCAATGGTAATGGGCTGGCACACACACACACAGTAACATGGGGGAATGTCAGGACAGGGTGTAGGGATAAGAAACTAGGATTAGCTTCTGAGCTTGATACTCTTTTTACATGAAGACTCTGTACCCTTAAGCAAGCATGTGAATTTGTAGACTTTGTTCAGGTCTAAGAAGCATTTTACAGCACAGTATAGCCATCTTGCTCTAGCTCTGCAATGTGCAATTCAAATACATTTAAATATGAAAATGAAAAATGAATAATATTCCAAATAAATGTTGCCACTAAAACAAAAATGTGCTGAAGCCTTTCTTTCATTAGTCATTGACTGAAAGGGAGGAGGGGAGGTGAGAAACTCCTGAACCTTCGATTTTAATTTAAAAAACATTCTAATCAAATTTCTCCTTATGCATTTATAATTGATACACAATCAGTCACTTGTGACAGATACCTCAGACAGGTATTCATCCATCACATTTGGGCTTTTGCTCATTTCATGGGGCATGCCTGTTCTACTTTGGTTGTTTATGTGTATTAAAATGGAAAGATTTGATTATTAGCTACTCATTTGAAATGTATCTCTTGGTAGTAGATGTGCCTCATCTCCACAGAGACCTTCCTATCCTACAGGGGTGTATTTTAGAGATGCCCTTTGAGAGGAAACAGATAAAACTCCATCAACGTTTAAATCTTTTCACTGTGATCCTAATGATAAATCTGTCCATTGTGAAATAGAGGATTTTTTTTTTCATCAATGATGAAATCTTTTTAGTAATTAGTTGATAAAAGCTACCAAGGTTAAGCTGGAGGGAGATCTCTCTCTCTCTCTCTGTCTCTCTATGTCTCTCTCTCTGTCTCTCTATGTCTCTGTCTCTCTCTCTATATATGTCTCTGTCTCTCTCTCTCTATATGTCTCTGTCTCTCTCTCTCTATATGTCTCTGTCTCTCTCTCTCTATATGTCTCTGTCTCTCTCTCTCTATGTCTCTGTCTCTGTCTCTCTATATGTCTCTGTCTCTGTCTCTCTATATGTCTCTGTCTCTCTCTCCCTATATGTCTCTGTCTCTCTCTCTCTATATGTCTCTGTCTCTCTATATGTCTCTGTCTCTCTGTCTCTCTCTCTCTATATGTCTCTCTCTCTCTCTCTCTCTCTCTCTCTCTCCAATTCAATTCAATTCAAGGGGCTTTATTGGCATGGGAAACGTGTTAACATTGCCAAAGCAAGTGAGGTAGATAATATACAAAAGTGAAATAAACAATAAAAATGTACATTAAACATTACACATACAGAAGTTTCAAAACAATAAAGACATTACAACTGTCATAATATATATATATATATATATATATACAGTGTTGCACAGTGTTGTACAATGTACAAATGGTTAAAGTACACAAGGGAAAATAAATAAACATAAATATGGGTTGTATTTACAATGGTGTTTGTTCTTCACTGGTTGCCCTTTTCTTGTGGCAACAGGTCACAAATATTGCTGCTGTGATGGCACACTGTGGAATTTCACCCAGTAGATATGGGAGTTTATCAAAATTGGATTTGTTTTCAAAATTCTTTGTGGATCTGTATTATCTGAGGGAAATATGTCTCTCTAATATGGTCATACATTGGGCAGGAGGTTAGGAAGTGCACCTCAGTTTCCACCTCATTTTGTGGGCAGTGAGCACATAGTCTGTCTTCTCTTGAGAGCCATGTCTGCCTACGGCGGCCGTTCTCAATAGCAAGGCTATGCTCACTGAGTCTGTACATAGTCAAAGCTTTCCTTAAGTTTGGGTCAGTCACAGTGGTCAGGTACTCTGCCACTGTGTACTCTCTGTTTAGGGCCAAATAGCATTCTAGTTTGCTCTGTTTTTTTGTTAATTCTTTCCAATGTGTCAAGTAGTTATTTTTTTGTTTTCTCATGATTTGGTTGGGTCAAATTGTGCTGCTGTCCTGGGGCTCTGTGGGGTGTGTTTGTGAACAGAGCCCCAGGACCAGCTTGCTTAGGGGACTCTTCTCCAGGTTCATCTCTCTGTAGGTGATGGCTTTGTTATGGAAGGTTTGGGAATCGCTTGCTTTTAGGTGGTTGTAGAATTTAACGGCTCTTTTCTGGATTTTGATAATTAGTGGGTATCGGCCTAATTCTGCTCTGCATGCATTATTTGGTGTTGTACACTGAGGATATTTTTACAGAATTCTGCATGCAGAGTCTCAATTTGGTGTTTGTCCCATTTTGTGAAGTCTTCGTTGGTGAGCGGACCCCAGACCTCACAACCATAAAGGGCAATGGGCTCTATGACTGATTCGAGTATTTTTAGCCAGATCCTAATTGGTATGTTGAAATTTATGTTCCTTTTGATGGCATAGAATGTGCCCTTCTTGCCTTGTCTCTCAGATCGTTCACAGCTTTGTGGAAGTTACCTGTGGCGCTGATGTTTAGGCCGAGGTATGTATATTTTTTTGTGTGGAACACCATTATTTTGGTCTTACTGAGATTTACTGTCAGGGCCCAGGTCTGACAGAATCTGTGCAGAAGATCTAGGTGCTGCTGTAGGCCCTCCTTGGTTGGTGACATAAGCACCAGATCATCAGCAAACATTAGATATTTGACTTCAGATTCTAGTAGGGTGAGGCCGGGTGCTACAGACTTTTCTAGTGCCCGCGCCAATTCGTTGATATATATGTGGAAGAGGGTGGGGCTTAAGCTGCATCCCTGTTTCACCCCATGACCCTGTGTGAAGAAATATGTGTGTTTTTTGCCAATTTTAACCGCACACTTGTTGTTTGTGTACATGGATTTTATGTCATGTTTTACCCCCAACACCACAATTTGTATAGCAGACCCTCATGCCAAATTGAGTCGAAGGCTTTTTTTGAAATCAACAAAGCATGAGAAGACTTTGCCTTTGTTTTGGTTTGTTTGGTTGTCAATTAGGGTGTGCAGGGTGAATACATGGTCTGTTGTACGGTAATTTGGTAAAAAGCCAATTTGACATTTGCTCAGTACATTGTTTTCATCGAGGAAATGTACGAGTCTGCTGTTAATGATAATGCAGAGGATTTTCCCAAGGTTACTGTTGACGCATATTCCACGGTAGTTATTGGGGTCAAATTTGTCTCCACTTTTGTGGATTGGGGTGATCAGTCCTTGGTTCCAAATATTGGGGAAGATGCCAGAGCTAAGGATGATGTTAAAAAGTTTTAGTATAGTATATCTCTCTCTGTCTTTCTCTTTTCTCTGTCTCTCTGTCTCTCTCTACTCCAGAGGAGAGTGTTTTTGAAAAGTAATAGTACATGTGATGTTGGTGAAATGGCTGGCGAGCACAGGAAGTGCCATTTACTAATCATAATAGAGAAGTAGAAATCCTACTGTGTTTGATCAGGTAGGGAATATAGCAGACACCAGTATAACGCTAAAGGGAAAAATAACTCCAGCTAATTGTTAAGTACACACTGCATGCTCTGATTAAAAATGACTCAATTTGCAGATAAAGGGAGACAATCAACAAGATTATGACTAAAGCAATGTATTAAATGTCCACGTAAAACAACAACAGTATCAGCCTACAAATGAACAAAGTTCCACTATTTATCACTTAATTTACTGTATATAGTTTCTCATTTCAATTATACTTAAAAGAGCGAGACTACGTTGTGAGGTTCATCTTATTAAAATAAAATAGAGACACAATAGAAAAACAATAACATGTTGATATAAAATTAATGTCACAACATGATTAGTGATTCTAAGTAAAAAGCAGTGGATCACATTCTTGTAAGGGAGAGGGAGATGGAGGGCCAAATGGGTACAGGGAGGGAGACAGATGGATGGAGGGAAGTAGGGGTTGCTGGGAGGGATGCAGGGATAGGGGGATGGACGGCTGGAGGGAGGAGGTAGAGCTTCACATCATAGTACTGTATATGACCATTGAAGCAGACTATATAGCTCAGTCAGGTCCTGTCAATGTCAGAGGACTACTGTACTGTACAGCAGACTGTCAGTTAGGATCACATGGCTCTTCTTCCATCTCACTACCAAAAAGCATATCATCATACATGGTTTAAAGGCCCCAAGCAATGTCTCTCCTGGCATGAGTACAGTGAAAGAAGCGAATCCATAACAACTGTAGTCAACTCTGGTTCTCTACACCTTGGATGCATCCCAAATAGCACCCTATTACCCATTAAGTGCACCACATTTGACCAGGACCCATAGAGCTCTCGTCAAAAGTAGCGCACTATTAAGGAAATAGGGTGCCATTTGGAACAGACATTTTGTAATATTGTACTAGCATGGCTTTGTATTGGAGAGGAATCATGAGCTACAGTTGAAGTCAGAAGTTTACATTTACTTAGGTTGGAATCATTCAAACTCAGTTTTCAACCACGCCACAAATTTCTTGTTAACAAACTATAGTTTTGGCAAGTCGGTTAGGACATCTACTTTGTACATGACACAAGTAATGTTTCCAACAATTGCTGTCAGACAGATTATTTCACTTATAATTCACTGTATCACAATTCCAGTGGGTCAGAAGTTTACATACACTAAGTTAACTGTGCCTTTAAACAGCTTGGAAAATTCCAGAAAAGGATGTCATGGCTTTAGAAGCTTCTGATAGGCTAATTGACATCATTTGAGTCAATTGGAGGTGCACTTGTGGATGTATTTCAAGGCCTACCTTCAAACTCAGTACCTCTTTGCTTGACATCATGGGAAAATCAAAAGAAATCAGCCAAGACCTCAGAAAAATAATTGGAGACCTCCACATGAATGTACTTTGGTGCGAAAAGTACAAATCAATCCCAGAACAACAGCAAAGGACCTTGTGAAGATGCTGGAGGAAACAGGTACAAAAGTATCTATATCCACAGTAAAACGAGTTCTATATCGACATAACCTGAAAGGCCGCTCAGCAAGGAAGAAGACACTGCTCCAAAACCGCCATAAAAAGCCAGACTACGGTTTGCAACTGCACATGGGGACAAAGATCGTACTTTTGGAGAAATGTCCTCTGGTCTGATGAAACAAAAATAGAACTGTTTGGCCATAATGACCATCGTTATGTTTGGAGGGAAAAGGGGGATGCTTGCAAGCCGAAGAACACCATCCCAAATGTGGAGCACGGGGTGGCAGCATCATGTTATGGGGGTGCTTTGCTGCAGGAGGGACTGGTGCACTTCACAAAATAGATGGCAAGAACATTTTTGTGGATATATTGAAGCAACATGTCAAGACATCAGTCAGGAAGGGAAAGCTTGGTCGCAAATGGGTCTTCCAAATGGACAATGACCCCAAGCATACTTCCAAAGTTATGGCAAAATGGCTTAAGGACAACAAAGTCAAGGTATTGGATTGGCCATCACAAAGCCCTGACCTCAATCCCATAGAACATGTGTGGGCAGAACTGAGAAAGCATGTGCCAGCAAGGAGGCCTACAAATCTGACTCAGTTACACGAGCTCTGTCAGGAGGAATGGACAAAAATTCACCCAGCTTATTGTGGGAAGCTTGTGGAAGGCTACCCGAAACGTTTGACCCAAGTTAAACAACTTAAAGGCAATGCTATCAAATACTAATTGAGTGTATGTAAACTTCTGAGCGACTGGGAATGTGATGAAAGAAATACAAGCTGAAATAAATCATTTTCTCTACTATTATTCTGACATTTCACATTCTTAAAATAAAGTGTGTGTGTGTTGAAGTCAAATGAATATATATATATATATACACACATATATATATACACATACTGCTCAAAAATATAAAGGGAACACTTAAACAACACAATGTAACAAGTCAATCACACTTCTGTGAAATCAAACTGTCCACTTAGGAAGCAACACTGATTGACAATACATTTCACATGCTGTTGTGCAAATGGAATAGACAACAGGTGGAAATTATAGGCAATTAGCAAGACACCCCCAATAAAGGAGTGGTTCTGCAGGTGGTAACCACAGACCACTTCTCAGTTCCTATGCTTCCTGGCTGATGTTTTGGTCACTTTTGAATGCTGGCTGTGCTTTCACTCTAGTGGTAGCATGAGACGGAGTCTACAACCCACACAAGTGGCTCAGGTAGTGCAGCTCATCCAGGATGGCACATCAATGCGAGCTGTGGCAAGAAGGTTTGTTGTGTCTGTCAGTGTAGTGTCCAGAGCATGGAGGTGCTACCAGGAGACAGGCCAGTACATCAGGAGACGTGGAGGAGGCCGTAGGAGGGCAACAACCCATCAGCAGGACCGCTACCTCCGCCTTTGTGCAAGGAGGAGCAAGAGGAGGACTGCCAGAGCCCTGCAAAATGACCTCCAGCAGGCCACAAATGTGCATGTGTCTGCTCAAATGGTCAGAAACAGACTCCATGAGGGTGGTGTGAGGGCCCGACTTCCACAGGTGGGGGTTGTGCTTCCAGCCCAATACCGTGCAGGACGTTTTTCATTTGCCAGGGAACACCAAGATTGGCAAATTCGCCATTTGCGCCCTGTGCTCTTCACAGATGAAAGCAGGTTCACACTGAGCACATGTGACTGACGTGACAGTCTGGAGACGCCATGGAGAACGTTCTGCTGCCTGCAACATCCTCCAGCATGACCGGTTTGGGGGTGGGTCAGTCATGGTGAAGGGTGGCATTTCTTTGGGGGGCCGCACAGCCCTCCATGTGCTCGCCAGAGGTAGCCTGACTGCCATTAGGTACCGAGATGAGATCCCCAGACCCTTTGTGAGACCATATGCTGGTGCGGTTGGCCCTGGGTTCCTCCTAATGCAAGACGATGCTAGACCTCATGTGGCTGGAGTGTGTCAGCAGTTCCAGCAAGAGGAAGGCATTGATGCTATGGACTGGCCCGCCCGTTCCCCAGACCTGAATCCAATTGAGCACATCTAGGACATCATGTCTTGCTCCATCCACCAACGCCACGTTGCACCACAGACTGTCCAGGAGTTGGGGGATGCTTTCTTCCAGGTCTGTGAGGAGATCCCTCAGGAGACCATCCGCCACCTCATCAGGAGCATGCCCAGGCATTGTAGGGAGGTCATACAGGCACGTGGAGGCCACACACACTACTGAGCCTCATTTTGACTTGTTTTAAGGACATTACATCAAAGTTGGAATAGCCTGTAGTGTGGTTTTCCACTTTAATTTTGAGTGTGACTCCAAATTCAGACCTCCATGGGTTGATAAATTTGATTTCCATTGATAGTTGAATGTGCTGACAACAAAAATTATGTAAAGATGTATTTAATAAGAATATTTCATTCATTCAGATCTAGGATGTGTTATTTTAGTGTTTCCTTTATATTTTTGAGCAGTGTATATATAAATAAAACATTCTTCACTTTCTCCTCAATTCAAACAAAATCAACAAGCTTCATGACCTCTGTCTATCACGTGGCAGGGGGATGCTGGAGCCCAGTGGGGTTGGGGTGGGGTTGGGGTGAGTAAGGGGAGGCTGGAGCCCAGTGGGGTTGGGGTGAGTAGGGGGATTCTGGAGACCAGTGGGGTTTGGGTGAGTAGGGGGATGCTGGAGCCCAGTGGGGTTGGAGTGAGTGGGGGATTCTGGAGCCCAGTGGGGTTGGGGTGAGTGGGGGATTCTGGGCCCAGTGGGGTTGGGGTGAGTATGGGGATGCTGGAGCCCAGTGGGGTTGGGGTGAGTATGGGGATGCTGGAGCCCAGTGGGGATTGGGTGAGTAGGGGGATGCTGGAGGTGGGATTAGAGGGGATGCTGGAGCCCAGTGGGGATTGGGTGAGTAGGGGGAAGTTGGAGCCCAGTGGGGATTGGGTGAGTAGGGGGTGTTGGAGCCCAGTGGGGATTGGGTGAGTAGGGGGATGTTGGAGCCCAGTGGGGTTGGGGTGAGTAGGGGAATGCTGGAGCCCAGTGGGGATTGGGTGAATAGGGGATGCTGGAGCGCAGTGGGGATTGGGTGAGTACGGGGATGTTGGAGCCCAGTGGGGTTGGGGTGAGTAGGGGGATGCTGGAGCCCAGTGGGGATTGGGTGAATTGGGGGATGCTGGAGCGCAGTGGGGATTGGGTGAGTACGGGGATGTTGGAGCCCAGTGGGGTTGGGGTGAGTAGGGGGATGCTGGAGCCCAGTGGGGTTGGGGTGAGTAGGGGGGATGCTGGAGCCCAGTGGGGTTGGGTGAGTAGGGGGATGCTGGAGCCCAGTGGGGTTGGGGTGAGTAGGGGGGGATGCTGGAGCCCAGTGGGGTTGGGGTGAGTAGGGGGATGTTGGAGCCCAGTGGGGATTGGGTGAGTACGGGGATGTTGGAGCCCAGTGGGGTTGGGGTGAGTAGGGGGATGCTGGAGCCCAGTGGGGTTGGGGTGAGTAGGGGGATGTTGGAGCCCAGTGGGGTTGGGGTGAGTAGGGGGATGTTGGAGCCCAGTGGGGTTGGGGTGAGTAGGGGATGTTGGAGCCCAGTGGGGATTGGGTGAGTAGGGGGATGTTGGAGCCCAGTGGGGTTGGGGTGAGTAGGGGGATGTTGGAGCCCAGTGGGGATTGGGTGAGTAGGGGGATGTTGGAGCCCAGTGGGGATTGGGTGAGTAGGGGGATGTTGGAGCCCAGTGGGGTTGGGGTGAGTAGGGGGATGTTGGAGCTCAGTGGGGTTGGGGTGAGTAGGGGGATGTTGGAGCCCAGTGGGGTTGGGGTGAGTAGGGGGATGTTGGAGCCCAGTGGGGTTGGGGTGAGTACGGGGATGTTGGAGCCCAGTGGGGATTGGGTGAGCCATGTCTATGTCTGCTGGTGCAGTACGCAGTATATGCACAGTCACACAAATGCAGATGAGACAAAGGGCTGAAGGTAGATGTCAAGCATCATTATGTCAGCTGCATTGTGTTCCACTGTAGACCATTCTATTAAAGCAGGTAATCTACAACTACTGCTGAATTCTGCATTCCATATTTGACATGACGTGTGTATGTCAGTGTTCATTCAATGTATGCTTACATACTAAAGCCTTTCCAAACACATTTCCTTTCATTTTGCAATCATGAGCGGCACTTCCTCCTATATCAACCTCCTGTCTGCAACAGCTCCTTTCCGAACCTGTATTTTTGTGGATGTTTTTCTGCCGAATGCATCTGATGAGATCCCATCCTGAGTCACATAATGAGCCTTAATGCTCTCACAGAGCAGAAGGAAGGGAGCTGATGATTACAAACTGTCTCCTCATTCCTCCGACCGGAACAGCCCCAGGAACCACCTGCTCTAAAGGTCAGGAATGAGCTCACACTGCTCAACTACTCCCTCCCTCCCTCTCTCCCTCCCTCCCTCCCTCTCTCTCTCCCTCCCTCCACTCCCTCCCTCCCCCTCCCTCTCTCTCTCTCCCTCCCTTCCTCCCTCTCTCCCTCTCTCTCTCCCTCCCTCCACTCCCTCCCTCCCTCCCTCCCTCCCTCTCTCCCTCCACTCACTCCCTCCCTCCACTCCCTCCCTCCCTCCCTCCCTCCCTCCTTCCCTCCATGAGCTCCCAATGTTCAGCTCCTTTCTCTTGGTTTAGCTCAGTATGCCCTCCCTCCCTCGCTCCCTCCCTCCCTCTATGAGCTCAACAATGTTCAGCTCCTTTCTCTTGGTTTAGCTCAGTATGCCCTCCCTCCCTCCCTACCTACCTACATCCCTCCCTCCCTCCCTACATCCCTCCCTCCCTACCTCCCTCCCTACCTACATCCCTCCCTCCGTACCTACATCCCTCCCTCCGTACCTACATCCCTCCCTCCCTTCCATCCCTTCCTTACATCCCTCCCTCCCTTCCTACATCCCTCCCTCCCTCCCTACCTACCTACATCCCTCCCTCCGTACCTACATCCCTCCCTCCCTTCCTACATCCCTCCCTACCTACATCCCTCCCTCCCTTCCTACATCCCTCCCTTCCTACCTACATCCCTCCCTCCCTACATCCCTCCCTTCCTTCCTACATCCCTCCCTCCCTACCTTCATCCCTCCCTCCCTACCTACATCCCTCCCTCCCTACCTACATCCCTCCCTCCATTCCTACATCCCTCCCTCCCCCTTGCAATAATGGAAATAGTGAGTTGTGAGGGTTGTTTAGTGGACAAATAATGGACCCTATGAGTACATACATTACACATTACAGAACCAAAACAAATATGTCACTACCAACAGTGAGTCCTGCTAAGATGGTATGAGTGCAGATAATTTTGAACGAGCTGACAAGTACAGTACAACTCTTTGCATTGCAGCTCTTAAATACTGTGATGACACAGAAATGAGAGAGCGAGACAGAGAGACAGAGAAAGTGAGAGATGGAGAGATTAAGAGATCGAGACAGATAGATGGAGAGTATATGTGAGTCTGTTTGGTATTGAACTGTGAGAGTCACCCAGCCGTTGTATTTATAGTTATGCGCAACAGCAGCACAGCAATCCAGGAGCAGCATCTGATGCGGTGAACACCTCGTGAGCTGCCCCAGCATGCTCCTGGCCGACAGGCCTCACTGTGGGGATGTGTCCCAAATGGCATCCTATTCCCTATGACGCACTGCTTGTGACCAGGCTCATTTGGATGCACCCTGGGCCTCATTACCATATCAAATCGCATTTGGATGCTGTGTCTTGAGGATAAAAAGGGGCCAGCACTTCAATAGGTTCTTGATTACATTTTCACATAGATACATTTGAATATCTATTACAATAGATGCAGAATTCTCTCTCCATCACTCTGATGTTCCAATCATTTTTTGTAGCTCTTTTTGTAATGAAAATGAGCTGAGATCATGTCTGTATGCCTGTAAACAGATGTTGTCTGAAGTACTGTCTCTTGATCCATTGAAATGGGTCTCGATCATCCACATTAATGAACAACTGTAAATATTCCAATATTCCAAAGGTTTTCGATAGGGCATCTAGGTATTGGAAATCAATGTAAAATGTTTTTATAAAATCAAATCAAATTTATGTCACATACACACGGTTAGCAGATGTTAATGCGAGTGTAGCAAAATGCTTGTGCTTCTAGTTCCGACAATGCAGTAATAACCAACGAGTAATCTAACCGAACGATTCCAAAACTACTACCTTATACACCCACAAGTGTAAAGGGATAAAGAATATGTACATAAAGATATATGAATGAGTTATGGTACAGAACGGCATAGGCAAGATGCAGTAGATGGTATAGAGTACAGTATATACATATGAGATGAGTAATGTAGGGTATGTAAACAAAGTGGCATAGTAAACAGACATATCATTAAATAATCTGTGTTTTATTTGTATTTATTTCAAATGCAACCAATGTTTGTCTGTTTCTCACTAGCAAAACAATTATAACATGTCATCAGGAAGCAGAAGCACAATAAAGGCATCCAGCCGTATTGTCTTTAGAGTCCTAAAGCCACAACAGACAGCTTTAATCCTTCTTTTTGGACAGAGGTGTGCCGTCAGTGGGTTCGTCCCAAATTGCACCCTATTCTCTATTTAGTGCACTTCTTTTATCAAGGTCCCTGGTCAAAAGTTGTGCACTACTAGGGAATAGAGTCCAATTGGGATGCAAACCAGTCTCTCAGAGGAGAGAGCCCTAGCCACGACGGTTGTAATCAATTAAAATAGCTGTGCGGGGCTATCTAACCACGCTCCTGTGTTTTCTCTTTGATTAATTCCTTCCACGGCTGTCTAAAACACCGTTTTGAGAATAGATTGGAAGGAGAACAATTCAAGCTGAACAAAGCAGCGTTGCAGCACAAGGGACTGACTGGGATTAGTGGAAACTACTCCAGGACAATTATAATCTGAGTTCTGCCCAGACTCCTTATCTCACTCCACTCATAATTGGACCCATGTAGAAGAAGTGTGGAAACAACAAGGTTGGTGTCCCAAGTGGTACCCTATTATCCTATGTACTTCCCCCATAGGGCTCTGGTCCAAAGGAGAGCACTATGTAGGGAAAAGGTTCCTTTTGGGATACAACCGATGCTCGAGTTGGCTAATGTAAAAACACAGCAAGCTATAACAATAGATGTGTATTTCTGTTCTATTTAAAACTCAGTTATTACTAAATTAAATGGGTACTTTAGCCACCATCACCTATTTTGACTCATACAATCTATAATGCGTAAAATATGTCCAACAGAACATATGTAGAATTCAAAAATCTTGAAGGTGGGCACTTTGCAAAAACCTAACTCACTCTCCCCTATCTGATCACAGTAGATATCAATCTATCTCAGTGTTCTGAGAGAATCCATTTCAGAACAGAACTGTGAAATGGAGTAACTCTCTACCTGACCAATGCAAGGCCAAGGAGTGGGAGATGGGGGCAGCAGTAGCAGTGCAGCACCAGACATTATCTGAATATGCCTTATTTGTGTCCCAAATGTACCCTATTCCCTACATAGTGCAGTACTTTTTACCAGACCCCTATGGGTCTGGTCAAAAGTAGTGTACTTCATAGGGAAGGGGGTGCCATTTGGGACACATCCCCTTCTCTCTCACAACAGCAGTTCAATTGGTGATAATAGGGGTCCATTCTGGCTAGGTATTGAATTCCCTCCTCCCTCGCTCTCATCTCGGTCTCTCTCACCAGACGCGTTGAGCTCATCCCTGCCATTTTGATTGACGGTGTGAATGTGACACAGTCATTGAGGCAGAATTACTGCTGAATCAATAACAGAGAGAGGAGAGACACTCCACAGCGTATTTAATAGAGAGGTAGCAGAGAATGGTAATGTTCACGAGTGGAGCCCAGGAGAGCCAGCCAGTCAGAGTGGGTCCTAAGAATGGAGGCTCGCTAACGGTGCTTTTTCAACTGGTGCATAAAGGTGCTTTATAAGTGCCGAGCACAGAGAATAAAGAATTAGTCCGTTTGTTTGCGCTATGGTCACTATTTCTCTTTCATAGAATCTGTCAAAATATTGAATTATGCTCTAAGGAAAGTGTACTTCTTCACCCATGGTGCTTTGCTGTAGCAGCCCACGAGGAAAACACTCAAATAAATGACATAGGACAATTTAAACTATCAAAAATAATCTCACAGTCTGAGATCATGGTTTGCTTTCCAAATGGAACTCTATTCCCTATATACTGCACTACTGTTAACCAGAGACTATGGGCCCTATTGGAGGCACTACCTGCCCTATGGGCCCTGGTCAAAACTAATGCACTACATAGGGAATAGGGTGTCATTTGAGTCAAACCCATAGAAAGAAGGAAACTTACATCTGTGATTCCAGCCTCCAGAATGATCACCTTGGCCTCCTTCTCCACTGCATCCTTCTGGCGAACTGTGAAGGGGAGAAACAGCAGCCTTTGTGAGACAGAGGCGTCAATCACTCTTACAGTAGAATGTGTGGAGGAGGTGGCAGTAAGAGAAGCAGCCGTCACTCCCAGAGGAAACAGACAGGCCATGCCTGCGTTCCAAATAGCACCCTGTTCCCTATATAGTGCACTACTTTTGATAGAAGCCTATAGTACACTATATAGGCAATAGGGAGCAATTTGGGATGAATTCACAGACAGATCTCTACTGTCTAGAAAAGAAGTGTCTACAAAACAAGGTCAAGACTATGAAGGACATTATCAGATGTCTTTCTATCAGTACATTTTTCCTCACTATAATCTAACAGTGCAAGTTATTAACCAATTAGATCGAGTAGAAATAGATTAGTAGATAACAAGTACAGGTAGATTTACCTAGATTTACCGGTTTTATTTACCTCTCGTACTGAACTAGCAATAAGCATCTTCTCTGACTGAATTCTCTGAGTTATATCTCTTTTTGCAAGAGTTGAATATTAAGGCAAATCTTCCCCGAAATAGAATGATAAAACTCCCGTTGAACCTTCCTTCCTCTACCTTAAGAGGAAATCATTTTGAGGTTTAATTGAAATTTGACAGGACTCATTTTACAGGAAGAACAAAATGTTATGAAAAACTGTTCATAAATTAATTCCCTATGTTTTCCATGTGAAAGCACCTCCTTTGTTGACACATCCGGCAGATAAAGGATATGCAAATAACCTGGGGAGAGCTCGAGTGCGTCTCAAATGGCACCCTATTCCCCGAGTGCATCTCAAATGGCACCCTATTCCCTTTATAGTGCACTTCATTTTACCAGCGCTCATAGGGCTCTGGTCAAAAGTAGTGCCCATAGGGCTCTGGTCAAAAGTAGTGCACTATGTAGGGAACAGGGTGCCATTTGCGACGCAAACCCTCAACTCTATATAATGTTAATCTAATTAGTGTTTTAATCAATCACAGCAATTATTTGCTCTCGCCAATTTATACAGAGTCCCGTATAATTACGTTGTGCGGCTTCAGATGGGTAATTTGATTGAGGTTCTCTACCTCCTTGGTAAACTGAACTCTGAACCCGAGGAGGGGAGTGTGACCACCTTGTCTGCCGTGGTCGGTCCTGTCAAAGAGGACGTCTTAATAATGCTGTCACAGCACACCACCTGGGCTACACACACACTTAGTGGTGAGCACTTTCCGTTTCCACTGAACCGTTTCCACTGAACCGTTTCCACTGAACCAGTCAGTCTACAACTCCATGACCATTAACACCACTGTTCAGTCAATGCACCGCAGAGAGGACACTAGGGCGCAGCTAGTGGTAACGTATTGCCTTTGCAAGTGAGGTTTAATTCACAAAGACATGCCCATGAAAGACATGGACATTAAAACCCATACAAGATCAATTAACTACAACCACACACCACAGCCTGATGAGCATAAAATAAACACACAAATAAATAATCAAACAAATAAACAGTCAAACAAATAAATAAACAAACAAGTAAACAGACAAATGAACATGAAAAGACTCCCCATGCTGTCCATGGGAGGGATCCAACACAGCAACAAGTGTGACTTCTCTTCCTGGTACTAGGATGTTCATAGTGAGGTTGAGTTAATTAAAGCCAGCTAGTCTCTCATTAGACAATACTTTTGTCATCCCAACACCACAGTGTGAAGCATGGCTCCCCCACATCCAGCCTCCTATCTCCTCTCATCTCCTTTCTCCTCTTTTCACCCCTCTTTTCTCCTCTTCTCTGCTCTCATTTTTCCTGTCTCCTCTCTCCGCTCCTTTCTCCTCTCCTTTACTTTCCTCTTCTCCTGTCCTGTCCACTTCTCCTCTCCTTTACTTTCCTCTTCTCCTGTCCTGTCCACTTCTCCTCTCCTTTACTTTCCTCTTCTCCTGTCCTGTCCACTTCTCCTCTCCTTTACTTTCCTCTTCTCCTGTCCTGTCCACTTCTCATCTCCTTTCTCCTCTCCTCTTTGTTGTCCTCTCCTCTCCTCTCCTCTCCTCTCCTCTCCTCTCCTCTCCTCTCCTCTCCTCTCCTCTCCTCTCCTCTCCTCTCCTCTCCTCTCCTCTCCTCTCCTCTTCTCTCCTCTCCTCTCCTTTCCTCTTCTCTCCTCTCCTTTCCTCTTCTCTCCTCTCCTTTCCTCTTCTCTCCTCTCCTTTCCTCTTCTCTCCTCTCCTCTCCTTTCCTCTTCTCTCCTCTCCTTTCCTCTTCTCTCCTCTCCTTTCCTCTTCTCTCCTCTCCTATCTTCTCCTCTCTCCTTTTCCCCTTCATCTCCTCTCCTTTCTCCTCTCATCTTTCTCCTCTCATCTTTCTCCCCTCCTCTCCTCCCCTCCTCTCCTCCCCTCTACTTTCTCCTCTCCAGTCTTATTTCTCCTCTCCTTTCTCCCCACTCATCTCCTCTCCTCCTCTCTCGTCTCCAAACGAGCAGCAGCCCAACTAGAGATCAGCCATAATGAGCAGGCTAGTTTGTACCACACTGAGTGATTCCAAATCACAACCTGCATGGACGGATCTTTGAAACTACTAACAAACCACAAAAAGGGCGAGGGCAAATTGGCAATTGTGTTTACAGTTTGCACACCTGCAGTTTTTGAAATAAGTCTGAGACATGATATGACACATTTTGAATAGAAATAGCAAAAGTTAACTACACAGATTCTCATTGCATGTCCTGTGAGAAATCCATATTCACATCATTCCATTCTACATATACCATTGTCAGTACGCTCCATCTAATGCCGAATGTCACATTTCCAATACATGTTGAATAAGAAACAGGGGGTACCAGGAGAAAAATAGCTTATTCTTTATCTAAAAAAATACATAGGGGTTTCATTTGTCACCCTGGCCTTCATGTCCTGAGTTCTGCTTTATGTTAACTCAATGTATCAGAGGCGCCTTGGGGGGAAAAGAGTAGACAGGATTCAGAAAATGCTCCATTTTTCACCATTGACTGAAGGAAAAGGCCTGGGTCTATGAGTTCACAGCCCAGAATGGGATGCTGTGTCGCACCAGGGACTGTTTCTGAGCACATTTGAGGGCGGTAATGAGAAGAAAACAACCGCCATCCTTCAAAGACGAGGAGCGAAGAGGCACAACACCATCGCTTGCTGACACACTACACGGATGTAATCACATTACCTGATCATGATAGCAGTGATCCCTGAACAAATTAAAATATAGCACAGTGTGTTTTCATCTCTGAAATGTTGTTTTAGCCAAGTAACAATATCACTGTCTTGTGACTTTAAAACAATATTACGAGATAGAGAGAAGGGAGAGAAAAAAAACACAACCATGGTAAAGTTATAGTATTTCTATTTTTCCTGCCTGAACCTTTTGTGTAAAGTCTCTTTCCCCATCCCCAACAACCGGCTATCCATGACAGCCCGTTGCAAATACAGATGTCAAAACCAATTCCAGAGTCATTTCTCTAAATGTTTTAATTAGATATTATATTTGGGGGTCTCACTTGCATTAATTTGATTTCTGAAATCAACATTTCAGCCTTTAATCTGTTTCAAATGATGTTTTTCTCCAATCTCCAACACCCTACCCTTATTGCCTCCAGTAATATAAACTGCAATATGAAGCAATGAGCAATTAGAGAAGACTTAGAGCATCACAAAGACAATGCAATATGTCATAAAATTAAAAGCAGGGGGTAAAATGGCATCCCAGGCCAGCTGGGGCAAGGAGCCATTACCTCTCTGTGGAGGAGGAGAGAGCAGTACTCCATCACACACGGTCTACATCCCAAATGACACCCTATTCCCTGTATAGTGCCATAGAGCTTCGGTCAAAAGTAGTGCACTATGTAGGTAATAGGGTTACATTTGGGACGCAGGCACCGTCTGCCAGCTGAATAATGGCAAACAAGCAGAGCACCATCTCTATCTAAACATTTATCATTACTCTCCACTGTTCCACTGCTGTACAGCTCGTCACGGCATCACAGCACAGGAGAGGACATAGTGGTCACAGTACAGAGTTGTACTGGGAGAGGTATCGATAAAGCATCTGTTGTTATTGGGGTCTGGCTTACAACGGTATTGGAATGATTTTCATGTCACATTTTACACACGTTACTGCAACTATTGTAATTCCAAATAACTAAGAACATATTTGTGGTTGTTGTGTAATGATGTGCTTGGTCTCGATACAGATGTTCATAACACAGCCGCTCATGAAAAAGGTGAGCAATTTTGTGCCGCCAAACCCTTTATTTTGTTCTTAATATTTTCTTTGGGTATTGGATGGTGACATTTTACAGAATGTTGCCACCCCACATTGGCAGTTATGTTTCTGTTGCAGTTAAATGCAGGTTCTAAACAGTGATGAGAATGTCCACAAAACATCTGATTAAGCTCTTAATGGGGTCTGCGTTCCACCCTACACCTTATATAGTCCACGACTTTGACCAGAACCCTGGTCTAAAGTAGTGCACTATATAGGGAATCCGGTGCCATATAGGAGGTGACCTATGACCTCCTACACAGGGTAAACAACAACACCCATGAACTGAGGCTACTGCACAAACAAGTCACACAGACTAGGAAATCGCAGCCTCACCTTCCAACAGCAGATTCACAAATGTTCAGGAAGGGAGGCAGGGAGGGAGGAAGAGACAGAGAGAGGGAGCATTTTGTTTTGATAAGTGAAGGTGAGGATGATTCACACATAGCAGGTAAGCAGCTAAAACTGGGACAGACTGTATCAGCCCATCCACAGCAGGGATCTGAATCAAAAGGCAGCACACACAAAGACAGAATCATAAAGACATTGCACTTCATTGTCAAATAGTCAAGCTACCTTTTCTGCTTACCATAACACTGCTTACCATGACACTGCTTTCTATAATACTGGCTGTACTAGCAACACAAACCATGCCCATCAGTGGGCTGTGACAGTGACAGTAGTCTAGCCTGTTAGCCAGTACAGAACACTAGCAGCTGTAGACATAACACCACAGGGACTCCCAGGAAAGTCTCCTGATAACACCAAACACCTTGTCTACATTCCAAATGGCACCCTATTCCTTATTTAGTGCACTATGTGCTCTACCTTTGGCCAGAGCACATGGGCCCTGGTCAAAAGTAGTGCACTACGGAATAGGGTGCCATTTGAGATGCAGAAAAGGTGTTTGGTGTTATCAGGAGAGTTTGTCCCAGACAGCCGACTCTTAGACCCGTCCTTCAGGAACCATTAACACACCACTTCCCACATAACCAGGCCTGAGCCAATTGGACACCGGGAGGAAGGAGATATACACAGTTTATTGGGTACAACACCTCGTTCATGAAAATGGATCGCTCCAACAGACAATGAGCCACGTGGCCATGGTTTGCTATATAAAACAGGCAATCAGGCAATCAGGCAAAATGAGTGACCGAAGCAAGTTTGAGAGTGGTATGATCATCGGCGCCAGATCCTGTATCTCAGATATGTACGACCTCCTGGGCCTTTCACGCACGATAGTATCTAGGATCTACTAAGAGTTGTGCAACTAACAAAAAACATCCAGTCTGCGGCAGTCCTGTGGATGGAAACAGCTAATGGATGAGAGAGGTCGAAGGAGAATGCCAAGAATCGTGCAAGCTAAAAGGCGGGCCACAAACAAATAACGGCGCAGTACAACAGTGGTACGCAGTACGACATCTCGGAGCGCAGAAATCGTTGATCCTTGTCAAGGACGTGCTATTGCAGCAGACAACTACACCGGGTTCCACTCCTATCAGCTAAAAACATCCTTGACAAGGATCAACGAGTTCTGCGTTGCATCACAGCCTGGTACGGCAACTGCTCAGCCTCCGACCGCAAGGCACTACAGAGGGTAGTGCGTACGTCCCAGTACATCACTGGGGCCAAGCTTCCTGCCATTCAGGACCTCTATACCAGCTGGTGTCAGAGGAAGGCCCTAAAAATTGTCAAAGACCCCAGCCACCCCAGTCATAGACTGTTCTCTCTACTACCGCATGGCAAGCGGTACCGGAGAGCCAAGTCTAGGACAAAAAGGCTTCTCAACAGTTTTTACCCCCAAGCCATAAGACTCCTGAACAGCTAATCAAATGGCTACCCGGACTATTTGCATTGTGTGCCCCCTCCCAACCCCTCTTTTACGCTGTTGCTACTCTCTGTTTATCATATATGCACAGTCACTTTAACTATACATTCATGTACATACTACTTCAATTGGGCCGACCAACCAGTGCTCCCGCACATTGGCTAACCGGGCTATCTGCATTGTGTCCCGCCACCCACCACCCCCTCTTTTACGTTACTGCTACTCTCTGTTCATCACATATGCATAGTCACTTTAACCATATCTACATGTACATACTACCTCAATCAGCCTGACTAACCGGTGTCTGTATGTAGCCTCGCTACTTTTATAGCCTTGCTACTGTATATAGCCTCGCTACTGTTATTTTTCACTGTTGATTTTATTTCTTTATTTACCTATTGATCACCTAATACCTTTTTTGCACTATTAGTTAGAGCCTGTAAGTAAGCATTTCACTGTAAGGTCTACTGTTGTATTTGGCAGACGTGACAAATAAACTTTGATTTGAAAACAAGAAGCTGCTCCAGTGGGCACGCGATCTCCAGCACTGGACAATTGAGGAAAAACATAACTTGGAACATGACAACGACTTCAGTTAACTTGATTGGCCTGCACAGTCCCCAGACCTCAACCCAATAGAGCATCTTTGGGATGAGACGGAATGTACCACCGTCCAGTCTGCAGACCTTAAGCATGATGGGATGTTAATTACTTCATTAACTTAAGGAACCACACCTGTGTAGGAGCACCATCTTTCAATCTATTTGGCATCCCTCAATTATTTGTGTTTCCTTTCCTTTACCTGTAGAATACATCCCAAATGGCACCCTATTCCCTATATAGTGCGCTAGTTTTGACTAGGGCCCATAGGCTAGGGCCCATAGGCTACTCAGTAGGAAGTCATTTGAAACCGTAGTATAATACCGTTTCCTTCAGACTGAAGATATGAGAAAATTTGAGAACCACTTATTGGCAGGAAAATTCACACAGACTGACAGCACTTAACACCTCTCTCTCCCTCCCTCCCTCCCTCCCTCCCTCCCTCCCTCCCTCCCTCTCCTCCCTCCCTCCCTCTCCCCTCTCCCCTCTCCCCTCTCCCCTCCCTCCCTCCCTCCCTCCCTCCCTCCCTCCTCTCTCTCTCGCTCGCTCGCTCCCTCCCTCCCTCTCTCTCTCTCTCTCGCTCCCTCCCTCCCTCCCTCCCTCCCTCCCTCTCTCTCTCTCTCCCTCCCTCCCTCCCTCTCTCTCTCTCCCTCCCCTCCCTTCTCTCTCCCTCCCTCACTCCCCTCTCTCTCCCTCGCTCCCTCACTTCCTCGCTCCCTCTCTCCCTCCCCCTCCCCTCACTTCCTCCCTCCCCTCCCCTCTCTCCCCCTCTCCCTCCCTCCCCTCCCTCCCTCCCTCCTCTTTCTCTCTCCTCCATTTTAGCACCTCCGATGGGTGACCTTTATGTCTGACTCAATTCTCCAGCTGATTGAGTGGATGCATCCCAAATGACCTTTATAGTGCACTACGTTTGACCAGTGCCTCATTTGGGACGGGCTCAGTGAGTGAGGACCGGCAGCAGCCAGCTCCTGCTCGCTCAAATATTATTGCTGCATGATCACTCAAGCATTTTAAAGACCCTCTGACAGCCCAATGCATTTCAATGGTCCAATAAAGGCTAGAGTAAAAGATAGACAAATATTTAGGGTTCAAACTGTAAAATGGTTCATTCATAGTGTGAGAAAAGCATAATTGTATTTTTAACGGATGTTATGCGGAGGTGTAAGCAGAGAAATTGGCAAAACGCTACACAAGGTTATCTGGTACTTTCAAATGTGTCTGTAGCCTATCAGTGTGTGTGTGTTGGAGTGCATGCATGTGTGAACGTGTGTATCTGCCTGCCTGCCTGTGTGTGTGTGTGTGTGTGTGTGTGTGTGTGTGTGTGTGTGTGTGTGTGTGTGTGTGTGTGTGTGTGTGTGTGTGTGTGTGTGTGTGAAGCACAGCAGAGAGACTTAAAGCCTTCTGGCACAGTTCCATGGTCAAGGCCATCTCTGCAGGAGATACACTCACTGGGGAGCTTGCTGTACAGTCAGAGCCTTTCCACAAAATTCACACTCACAGGAAATGTCTCCTATTATTGCTGCAGGGAGGACAGGGGCTGACACACTGGGAAATCCTTGAGCTTTCAATTGTTTCCAAGCCCTGGAAGCCTCCAAACCCAATGTTAAAAGGCTATATCTTAGACTGTGCTGGTTTTGTTCATATTGTTCATATTATGGCAATTGTCCTCGGTTTTTCAGACAGTGACTTCTGCTTATTATAAACAATCCATTCTGTATGACAGTCTTTTGTGTCAAATAATCAATATGTGCACACACGTTCGAAAATAGAATACTTAACCGTAAGAAAATAAACACAGCAGGAATGAATTCAACTTGCATATTGCTCAGAGCTCTGACAACAGTGTTACACATGCTTGGCATGTCAAGTCCAACCAGATGATGCCACTAGTCTTTTAGCACAGTCGTCCTGTGAGGTCTGTACATTTCCTGCATTTCCCTGTGCCAATAACACTGCATTCTGGGACAGCTGTACACACTCGAGTGGACACCTGGAGACCGCAGTGATGTCACTAAGAGGACAGGACAGCAGGGGAGCACACCTGGATCACCATAGCCCAGGGCCACAGACAGACACAGGTGCTGATGAGTAAATCGGTGTTAACAGAGGCTTCACGTCAATACGCGATCCTCCCAGGACAAGTCCCCCTGTCCTGCGGCACATAATTACAAACCCGGGAACTAGCTGGAGGAAGAAGATGTGATCCGTTGAAAGGTCTACACAAATCCCACGGCGGTGGATGGAACTATCAAGGGACATCTGGGTGAAGAGATAGCAGTGGAGGACTGTCACTTCCCCCCCCCCCCCCCCACCCCCCACACGCAGCAGCCTAAAAGAAGATACATTGTAATGGCTGAAACCATATGAATACCTTCAGGAGGTACGGGAGGCTGGAGACTGGCCAGACGCTGCCTGTACGAGCGGTTAGATCGCTGGCTCGCTCACTTCGTTTTCCCCTAAGAAATGGAGCCCACGGAGTCCAGATTGTAAATAAAAGAAAGCCTAGGGCAAACCTGGCTGGCTCTGACTCCTGCCTGGCTCTTCAGACGCTAGCTGACTACAAAACCAAGGCACTAGGCAGTGTAGTGAGTCACTGGCAGCATAGTGCTGGCAGGCAGTGCCTACTCAGTGTAAACTCCCCAACTCTGTAGGACGGTATCAAAGGATGAGAGAAGCAGAGCTCCGTACCCCCTAGAGCACATATCCAAGGCCTAGATATACCTGGAGGAGAGGAGAAACCAGTTTACCACACTGTGTTGAATCCTAGTAGATCTGTACTGGTCCAGGGAGACGCTGCATTTCTGTCTACCTCCTACACCTCTGACATTAGGTCAGCCACATAACGAGAATATGTTCATGAATATTCTCCTCTGCTATACGAGAATATGACGCCCTCGATACCCCTCCCCCACTCTTCTCTTCTCCTGCCCCACCTTCAATGGTGTTTCTTCTGGAGTGGAGCCTGTGTGTGTGTGTGTGTGTGTGTGTACGCTTCCAGACACTGAAATGAGCTGTCTCTGTTTCCCGTCTGCCCATCGGCAAGTGGGTACTACTTGTTCAGACACTGAGCTGTACTAGAGGTCTTCTCTCTCTCTCTCTCTCTCTCTCTCTCTCTCATACAAACACACAGCCAAATTGAAGGTATTAGCCAGCCTACTGATGTCCCCACGAGAGAAGACAGAGGAGGGTGAGGTGTACACTGAACACACCCACGTTCTAACCCTCCGAACTGAGTCAGGAAAAGGCTCACCGAAAAAAGAAAAGTATACAAAATATACCACAGAATCCTAGAAAATATTAGATTCCTATTTCAAGGAATCCCCCGTATCAGGCGGTAGGCACTTGAAATCCAGCCATTACATTTTCATTTAGATGACTAAGGCTACGTTCCAAAGGGTACCCTATTCCCTACATAGTGCACTAATTTTGACCAAAGCCATATGGGCCCTGGTCAAAACCAGTGCACTACTGTGTATATGGAATAGAGTACCATTTGGGATGCAACCATGGCGGTTGTGATTTTTTGGGGAAATAGAAGTCAGACAGTTGATCTAGAAACCAAGGTGACCTCATTAACAGCATTTGTTCTGGTTGTCATGACAAATCAAACGCCGTGTCACTCAAACCCAGCAAGCCAATAGGAAACCCTGACACTGTCTGCTGGAATTCTCTTTGTCCGGCAGAGCTAAACTACAATGCCAATTGGGACGCAACCAGAAAAGACAAAGATGACCCATAGTTGACCTGGCTGTATCAACACTCAGATACATCCATGAGCTAAGGTTGCTAAGTTTACACACTGTGGCTGCAAAGCAGAGTTTGTTCATCACGTTGTTAGGCAGTCTTCTCAGCACCTTGTGATCTCTAGAATAGCTATGTTGGCGCTATATCACTGTAAACGACATAAAAATGGACAGTTACTGCATTACAACATTACTGTAACAACCAACCTTACGAGCATAGATATACACCTTTACTGCTTAATTCCACCTAGGAAATGTCTATTACAACTCAGAATTACTGCATTGAAATCCATTATTAAAAGGGGAAAGTGGAAACTATCTTCTAGGGTACTTAGCTAGGTTTCATAATAGAATGAGCAATTGTGAGTAACTTCTCATATTTTCTTCACAAAGAGAGAGATTACATTTAGTTTCAAATAAAACATATAAATATATTATATATACTGCATAAACTGGGTGCGTCGAGCCCTGAATGCTGATTGGCTGACAGCCATGGTATACCAGACTGTATACCACGGGTATGACAAAACATTTATTTTTACTGCTCTAATTATGTTGCTAACCAATTTATAATAGCAATAAGGCACCTTGGGGGTTTGCGGTATCTGGCCAATATACCACAGCTAAGGGCTTTATCCAGGCACTCTGCGTTGCTTCGTGCTTAAGAACAGCCCTTAGTCGTGGTACACTGGCCATATATCACACACCCTCGTGCCTTATTGCTTAAGGGAACCACACGGACCTAATTTACCTGTACTGTATATAAGAATATTTATATATGAATAGTGTGTAAATAGTGTTTTTGTTGTCTTATTAGTGTCTTTCCTATATATAACTTTTTTTTATTTACATTTTTAATTTATGGTAATATCTTACGTTTTTCTTGTGTATTACTGTTCTGTGCTTTGTCATGTATTTGTACATTTTATGTGGATGCCAGAAAGAGTAACTGCTGCATGTGCAGTATCTAATGGGGATCCTAATAAACTTAACACTGAGCAGTCACAAAGAACCTTTACTAAGTGCGTTGTTTCAATACTGACAGGATCGAAAGAAAGACAGGGCTGCTCTCTGATCAGCTTTCTCCATTCAAATCTTACCGTCACATTAAAATGATTCCATAAAGCTGACGATGGATCAGCTCCTAGAGAGATATCACCTCACGGTTGCAAATATTTGAGGCGGCTTATTCTAATGCTTACACTATAATAATCCACTAAATCACAGGTTTATTTGGAATATCATTGCGCACATGTTGTTACACATCATGAAATAAATTGAGGCACATTTTACAATACCTTAAAAATAGAACTCAGTTGACTGAACATGAAATTGATTTCAATATATTAGGCCGATGTGGCCTATAGCCCTGCTGTATACAGTACTTCGGAAAGTATTCAGACCACTTGACTTTTTCCACATTTTGTTACGTTACAACCTTAATCTAAAATTGTTTAAATAGAAAAAAATTACTCAGCAACCTACACACAATACCCCATAATGACAAAGCAAAAACATGTTTTTAGACATTTTTGCAAATGTATTCAAATATCTTATTTACATAAGTATTCAGACCCGTTGTTATGACTCGAAATTGAGCTCAGCTGCATCCTGTTTCCATTGATCCTTCTTGAGATGTTTCTACAACTTGATTGGAGTCCACCTGTGGTAAATTCAATTGATTGGACATGATTTGGAAAGGTGCACATCTGTCTATATAAGGTCAGAGCAAAAACATCTAATCAAATTTTATTTGTCACATACACATGGTTAGCAGATGTTAATGCGAGTGGAGCGAAATGCTTGTGCTTCTAGTTCCGACAATGCAGTAATAACCAACGAGGAATCTAACCTAACAATTCCACAACTACTACCTTATACACATAAGTGTAAAGGGATAAAGAATATGTACATAAAGATATATGAATGAGTGATGGTACAGAACGGCATAGGCAAGATGCAGTAGATGGTATTGAGGACAGTATATACAGTGGGGCAAAAAAAGTATTTAGTCAGTCACCAATTGTGCAAGTTCTCCCACTTAAAAAGATGAGAGGCCTGTAATTTTCATCATAGGTACACTTCAACTATGACAGACAAAATGAGAAGAAAATAAATCCAGAAAATTACATTGTAGGATTTTTTATGAATTTATTTGAAATTATGGTGGAAAATAAGTATTTGGTCACCTACAAATAAGCAAGATTTCTGGCTCTCACAGACATAACTTCTTCTTTAAGAGGCTCCTCTGTCCTCCACTCGTTATTTGTTTTAATGGCACTTGTTTGAACATGTTATCAGTATAAAAGACACCTGTCCACAACCTCAAGCAGTCACACTCCAAACTCCACTATGGCCAAGACCAAAGAGCGGTCAAAGGACACCAGAAACAAAATTGTAGACCTGCACCAGGCTGGGAAGACTGAATCTGCAATAGGTAAGTAGCTTGGTTTGAAGAAATCAACTGTGGGAGCAATTATTAGGAAATGGAAGAAATACAAGACCACTGATAATCTCCCTCGATCTGGGGCTCCACGCAAGATCTCCCCCCTTGGGGTCAAAATGTTCACAAGAACAGTGAGCAAAAATCCCAGAACCACACGGGGGGACCTAGTGAATGACCTGCAGAGAACTGGGACCAAAGTAACAAAGCCTACCATCAGTAACACACTACGCCGCCAGGGACTCAAATCCTGCAGTGCCAGTACATGTCCAGGCCCGTCTGAAGTTTGCTAGAGAGCATTTGGATGATCCAGAAGAAGATTGGGAGAATGTCATATGGTCAGATGAAACCAAAATAGAACCTTTTGGTAAAAACTCAACTCGTCGTGTTTGGAGGACAAAGAATGCTGAGTTGCATCCAAAGAATACCATACCTACTGTGAAGCATGGGGGTGGAAACATCATGCTTTGGGGCTGTTTGTCTGCAAAGGGACCAAGACGACTGATCCGTGTAAAGGAAAGAATGAATGGGGCCATGTATCGTGAGATTTTGAGTGAAAACCTCATTCCATCAGCAAGGGCATTGAAGATGAAACGTGGCTGGGTCTTTCAGCATGACAATGATCCCAAACACACCGCCCGGGTAACGAAGGAGTGGCTTCGTAAGAAGCATTTCAAGGACCTGGAGTGGCCTAGCCAGTCTCCAGATCTCAACCCCATAGAAAATCTTTGGAGGGAGTTGAAAGTCCGTGTTGCCCAGTAACAGCCCCAAAACATCACTGCTCTAGAGGAGATCTGCATGGAGGAATGGGCCAAAATACCAGCAACAGTATGTGAAAACCTTGTGAAGACTTACAGAAAACGTTTGACCGCTGTCATTGTCAACAAAGGGTATATAACAAAGTATTGAGATAAACTTTTGTTATTGACCAAATACTTATTTTCCACCATAATTTGCAAATAAATTCATAAAAAATCCTACAATGTGATTTTCTGGATTTTTTTTCTCATTTTGTCTGTCATAAATTACAGGCCTCTCTCATCTTTTTAAGTGGTAGAACTTGCACAATTGGTGGCGGACTAAATACTTTTTTGCCCCACTGTACATACGAGATGAGTAATGTAGAGTATGTAAACATAAAAGTGGCATAGTTTAAAGTGGCTAGTGATACATGTATTACATAAAGATGGCAAGATGCAGTAGATGATATAGAGTACAGTATATACATATACATATGAGATGAGTAATGTAGGGTATGTAAACATTATATTAAGTGGCATTGTTTAAAGTGGCTAGTGATACATTTTTTATATCAATTCCCATCAATTCCATTATTAAAGTGAGCTGGAGTTGAGTCAGTATGTTGGCAGCAGCCACTCAATGTTAGTGATGGCTGTTTAACAGTCTGATGGCCTTGAGATAGAAGCTGTTTTTCAGTCTCTCGGTCCCTGCTTTGATTCACCTGTACTGACCTCGCCTTCTGGATGATAGCAGGGTGAAAAGGCAGTGGCTCAGGTGGTTGTTGTCCTTGATGATCTTTTGGCCTTCCTGTGACATCGGGTGCTGTAGGTGTCCTGGAGGGCAGGTAGTTTGCCCCCGGTGATGCGTTGTGCAGACCTCACTACCCTCTGGAGAGCCTTACGGTTGTGGGCGGAGCAGTTGCCGTACCAGGCGGTGATACAGGATTCTCTCGATTGTGCATCTGTAGAAGTTTGTGAGTGCTTTTGGTGACAAGCCAAATTTCTTCAGCCTCCTGAGGTTGAAGAGGCGCTGCTGCACCTTCTTCACGATGCTGTCTGTGTGGGTGGACCAATTCAGTTTGTCTGTGATGTGTACGCCGAGGAACTTAAAACGTTCTACCCTCTCCACTACTGTCCCGTTGATGTGGATAGGGGGGTACTCTCTCTACTGTTTCCTTGAAGTCCACGATCATCTCCTTAGTTTTGTTGACTTTGAGGTTATTTTGAGGTTATTTTCCTGACACCACACTCTGAGGGCCCTCACCTCCTCCCTGTAGGCCGTCTCATTGTTGTTGGTAATCAAGCCTACCACTGTAGTGTCGTCCGCCAACTTGATGATTGAGTTGGAGGCGTGCATGGCCGCGCAGTCGTGGGTGAACAGGGAGTACAGGAGAGGGCTCAGAACGCACTCTTGTGGGGCCCCAGTGTTGAGGATTAGCAGGGTGGAGATGTTGTTACCTACCCTCACCACCTGGGGTTGCCCCGTCAGGAAGTCCAGTACCCAGTTGCACAGGGCGGGGTTCGAGACCCAGGGTCTCGAGCTTAATGACGAGTTTGGAGGGTACTATGGTATTAAATGCTGAGCTGTAGTCGATGAACAGCATTCTCACATAGGTATTCCTCTTGTCCAGATGGGTTAGGGCAGTGTGCAGTGTGGTTGCGATTGCGTCGTCTGTGGACCTATTGGGGCGGTAAGCAAATTGGAGTGGGTCTAGAGTGTCAGGTAGGGTGGAGGTAATATGGTCCTGGTCTCTCAAAGCACTTCATGATGACGGAAGTGAGTGCTACGGGGCGGTAGTCATTTAGCTCAGTTACCTTAGCTTTCTTGGGAACAGGAACAATGGTGGCCCTCTTGAAGCATGTGGGGACAGCAGACTTGGATAAGATTGATTGAAAATGTCCGTAAACACACCAGCCAGCTGGTCTGCGCATGCTCTGTGGATGCGGCTGGGGTTGCTGTCTGGGCTTGTAGCCTTGCGAGGGTTAACACGTTTATATGTTTTACTCACGTCGGCTGCAGTGAAGAAGAGTCCGCAGGTTTTGGTAGAGGGCCATTTCAGTGGCACTGTATTGTCCTCAAAGCGAGCAAAGAAGTTATTTAGTCTGTCTGGGAGCAAGACATCCTGGTCCGCGACGGGGCTGGTTTTCTTTTTGTAATCTGTGATTGACTGTAGACCCTGCCACATACCTCGTGTCTGAGCCGTTGGGCCTATACTTTGTCTCTATACTGACGCTTAGCTTGTTTGATTGCCTTGTGGAGGGAATATCTACACTGTTTGTATTCGGTCATGTTTCCGGTCACCTTGCCCTAGTTAAAAGCAGTAGTTCACGCTTTCAGTTTCGAGCGAATGCTGCCATCAATCCACGGTGTCTGGTTTGGGAATGTTTTAATAGTTGCTGTGGGTACG
Source organism: Oncorhynchus nerka (assembly GCF_034236695.1). NCBI lineage: Eukaryota > Metazoa > Chordata > Actinopteri > Salmoniformes > Salmonidae > Oncorhynchus > Oncorhynchus nerka. Next base: position 18,146,355 of record NC_088424.1, on the reverse strand, counting down.
ACAGCCGATGCACTTTCTAATGGACTCGCTCACCGAATCAGCGTATTCATCAATGTTGTTGTTGGACGCAATGCGGAACATATTCCAATCCACGTGATCGAAGTAGTCTTGAAGCCTGGAATCAGATTGGTCGGACCAGCGTTGAACAGACCTGAGCGTAGGAACTTCCTGTTTTAGTTTCTGTCTATATGCAGGAAGCAACAAAATGGAGTTGTGGTCAGCATTTCCGAAAGGAGGGTGGGGGAGGGCTTATATGCGTCGCGGAAGTTAGAATAACAATGATCCAGGGTTTTACCAGCCCTGGTTGCACAATCGATATGCTGATAGAATTTATGGAGTCTTGTTTTCAGATTAGCCCTGTTAAAATCCCCAGCTACAATGAATGCAGCCTCAGGATATGTGGTTTCCAGTTTACATAGAGTAAAAGAAAGTTTGTTCAGGGCCATCGATGTGTCTGCTTGGGTTGTAATATTCCTCTCATTATAATCAAAGAGAATTCTCTTGGTAGATAATGCGGTCGACATTTGATTGTGAGGAATTCTAAGTCAGGTGAACAGAAGGACTTGAGTTCCTGTATGTTATGATCACACCACGTCTCGTTAATCATAAGGCATACCCCCCCGCCCTTCTTCTTACCAGAAAGATGCTTGTTTCTGTAGGCGCGATGCATGAAGAAACCAGCTGTACAATAACGCTCCCCACCCAACCTGACAGAGCTTGAGAAGATCTGCAGAGAAGAATGGGAGAACCTCCCCAAATACAGGTGTGCCAAGCTTGTAGAGCAATACCCAAGAAGACTCTAGGCTGTAATTGCTGCCAAAGGTGCTTCAACAAAACACTGAATTACTTATGTAAATGTTATATTAATTTTTTTTTTAATATCAATTAGGAACATTTCTAAAAACCTGTTTTTGATTTGTCATTATTGGGTATTTTGTGTAGATTGATGGAGGGGAAAAACTATTTAAATTAATTTTAAAATAAGGCTGTAAAGTTACAAAATGTGGAAAAAGTCAAGTGGTCTGAATACTTTCCTTTTCTGTATATATTTTTTTTATTGCAATCACCTCAGGTTTCATTTGAAGCATATTTTTATCCTTTGTTTGTTCAATTGCAAAGACATTGGCAACTTTGTATTTCGGCAGTCATAGAGAGACAGATAAACAGTTTGATTATATGTTTAGCTTAGATCTTCTGTCTATAAAGTAATGCAGACGGGCAAAAATATTTAACCTTTATTTAACTAGGCAAGTCAGTTTACAATGACGGCCTACCCCGGACAAACTCAAACCCGGATGACGCTGGGCCAATTGTGCGCCTCCCTATGGAACTCCCAACCACGGCCGGTTGTGATACAGACTGGAATCGAACCAGGGTCTGTAGGGACGCCTCTAGCACTGAGATGCCGTGCATTAGACCGCTGCGCCACTCGGGAGCCCAAAAGCATGTTAAGCTTAAGTTCATCGTTAGAACCTTCGTAGGAGCTTTGTTAAATCTAACAACGCACTAACGATGAACTTAACCTTAACATGCTTTTGGGAAACCAGGCCCAGGACAGTAGTGTTCTAACTGTTTTGGGAAACCAGGCCCAGGACAGTAGTGTTCTAACTGTTTTGGGAAACCAGGCCCAGACCAGTAGTGTTCTAACTGTTTTGGGAAACCAGGCCCAGGCCAGTAGTGTTCTAACTGTTTTGGGAAACCAGGCCCAGACCAGTAGTGTTCTAACTGTTTTGGGAAACCAGGTTCTAACTGTTTTGGGAAACCAGGCCCAGACCAGTAGTGTTCTAACTGTTTTGGGAAACCAGGCCCAGGACAGTAGTGTTCTAACTGTTTTGGGAAACCAGGCCCAGACCAGTAGTGTTCTAACTGTTTTGGGAAACCAGGCCCAGACCAGTAGGCCCAGGGACAGTAGTGTTCTAACTGTTTTGGGAAACCAGGCCCAGACCAGTAGTGTTCTAACTGTTTTGGGAAACCAGACCAGTAGTGTTCTAACCAGTAGTGTTCTAACTGTTTTGGGAAACCAGGCCCAGCCAGTGTTCTAACTGTTTTGGGAAACCAGGCCCAGGCCAGTAGTGTTCTAACTGTTTTGGGAAACCAGGCCCAGACCAGTAGTGTTCTAACTGTTTTGGGAAACCAGGCCCAGACCAGTAGTGTTCTAACTGTTTTGGGAAACCAGGCCCAGGCCAGTAGTGTTCTAACTGTTTTGGGAAACCAGGCCCAGACCAGTAGTGTTCTAACTGTTTTGGGAAACCAGGCCCAGACCAGTAGTGTTCTAACTGTTTTGGGAAACCAGGCCCAGACCAGTAGTGTTCTAACTGTTTTTGGAAACCAGGCCCAGACCAGTAGTGTGCTAACTGTTTTGGAAAACCAGGCCCAGGCCAGTAGTGTTCTAACTGTTTTGGGAAACCAGGCCCAGGCCAGTAGTGTTCTAACTGTTTTGGGAAACCAGGCCCAGGCCAGTAGTGTTCTAACTGTTTTGGGAAACCAGGCCCAGGCCAGTAGTGTTCTAACTGTTTTGGGAAACCAGGCCCAGACCAGTAGTGTGCTAACTGTTTTGGAAAACCAGGCCCAGGCCAGTAGTGTGCTAACTGTTTTGGAAAACCAGGCCCAGACCGGTAGTGTGCTAACTGTTTTGGAAAACCAGGCCCAGACCAGTAGTGTGCTAACTGGCTGCTGTAGCTGTTCCTGGCTCCTGCCTCTGGTGAAGCTGTGTATGTGTGTGTGTGTGTGTCAGCAGCGTGAGATCCTACTAGTTAACGAGTGAACATATCAGCCTTGGCAGAGCCATTATGCATGACTTGGTCTCCTGCCAACAGTGGAGCCACGGCAGGGTGTTTGTGTGAGTGTATGTGTGTGTGTGTGTCGTGTGTGTGTGTGTGTGTGTATGTGTGTGTATGTGTGTGTTTGTGTGCTTGCATTTGGGTGTGTGTGTTTGTGTGTTTGTGTTTATGAGTACCTGCTTGCATTTGTTTGTGTGTGTGTGGTGGGTTGAAAGGGGAAGGGGGTGGTGGCGGTGGCACAAAGATGGGTAGCACCTGGCAGAGGGGGATCCAATGGCGTGCACATGTGTCTGAAGGAATGTGCCATCACAGATCCAATGCACTACAGCTGTACCAAATCACAATATGCAAAGCTATGGACTCTGCACCACGTCACAGCACTAAGGCACCATGGCTGCTTCTGGATTCACAATGGTTGCGTTACAAATGGTTTACTAAATGTAACTATACAATGTTTACACTTGAATATTGGGTCACCTCAACCTCATTTAATTAAGCCCAATGTTTATGATTAAATTACAGGTCACAGTAAATGGCTAACCAAACACATTGTTAATGACAGTTATTGCTGTTCTGATATACAACAAATCCATTATTAGACCTGAAATCCCTCAACTCACAAAAATCAGTTCTCTGCTGGAAAATCTGATTTGCATGACTTAAATTACATTTGGAAATGCAATATGGGGATAAAGTCAACAATGAAATTGTCTGCTGCAGCAAAGGTCAGTGATATGTCTGAGACAGAGGATTGTTGTCATATCACTTCTGGTTGTAATTCCACTAGTCAACACATTGGTGAGAAATAACGACTTTCTCATAAGAAGACTTGGAACGTGTTGCATTGGATCCTTGAAGCGCAAATAGCATTATTGTGTCTATTATACTGGTACCAACACAGCATTTCACACAAGAGTAATACTAGTACTTTAACTGTGCCAAAACAGAAGAAATAACTCCGAAAGAGTATAAACAACGTCAATTAGACAAAAACTTTCAGTTTTCTCTGTTTTCTCATTAATCAGTTCATGCAAATACTGTATAACTTCCTAAAATCACTGAACACAACAGGTGCTTATTAGAGACAGGCTAACTGTTTAACTGTTTAATTCCAGAATTCACTTCCAGCATTTTAATCAATGTATTAATTTCCTGCGCTAATGTGTTATAATTTACACACTGTGTCATGTTTATTGTGTCTTAGTATGCCTCTATTTAAAAAAAGAAGATATACAGTATATATATATATATATACACATATGTTTCCTTGACAGAATAATTATTCTCCTCTTTGACTGTGCATTTTTAGGGGTCTGTACTCCTGAAGTTGATGACAGTTTTTGTGCTTGCCAGTTAGCTAGCAGTTAACAGCTGTTAACAGCCAATGGCCAGCAGTTTCTTACTGGCGATAAAAGTGGATGATTGCCATCATTTTTTAAAAGACATTATTGAATTCTTTAACGTAACAAATCAAGCATTACAATTCCATGCATGGTAATTCATGGAATCCTCAAAAACTATTCATTTACATATAGCATTTTATTGAAACGTTTATTTTCTGAAATGTGTGCCGTTTCCCCAGTGGCGGTTCTAGCTTGTATGGCTCCCTGGGTGAACCACTCCCAACTGTCATTTTTATTCAGATATTTGGAATAACACAAATAAATAACCATAACATTTAAAACTATATAAATATGAAAATATATACAAAAACAAGGCTCATAAATATAAAAAAAAAGTAATAAAGACAAATAGAAACAAATTCGTGTTGATTTGGCACTGGAGCATCAACACATTACCCTTCCCCCAACACTGTCAACCAAGAGTCAAGACTAAACCAATTCACCTTGGTGGTGTGCAGACTGGTTTTATATTATTCTTAACGATTTCGCACAAACCAGAAAAAAATGCTACAATATGTCTGTGATCTATATATTCACAGGATTAATGAATGAATTGTGGTTTATTTGGTAGCATTTCATAGTGTGATTTGACTAATTGCATTAGTACTATACAATGTTATAGGTGCGCTATTTGATAGATTCCCCTGCTCCCTCTACCGTTGCCCGGCCATTTAAAGGGACAGGCGACTATTTAAGACAGCTTTTAATTGAAATTTTATGGGAAACAGTAATTACAAATACTCTTTATTTGTTTTCTGTAGAAAAATTCTGTGCAATATCCTGTCACTAGACTTTCACAGTAAAAAAAAATGCTCGCACATTCCCAATACTGGTTTTGCATTATAAAGAGGTTTCATTTGATTCCTCAACCAGGTTTAGGCTCAATATGATTTATTTGCAGCATTATTGAAAAGTCTAGATTCTCCTCTACTATGATCAAGACTGCTAGTGTTCAACATGACATATACTGTCTCTCTAATTAAAAAGAAAAGCAACCTATTTGAACCACACTTTAATATGTAACTGTTTTTGTTTCATCATGTGATGTTGATGATGATCTGTTCAGCAGGTAGGGGGAACGGGCTGCACAGCTTGACGTGAGCCATAGACTGAATACCAAATCAAATTGTATTTGTCACGTGTGCCAAATACAACACTAATTCCACTAATTAGCTTTTAACAAGGCACACCTTTTAATTGAAATGCATTCCAGGTGACTGACTACATAATGAAGCTGGTTGAGAGAATGCCAAGAGTGTGCAAAGCTGTCATCAAGGCAAAGGGTGGCTACTTTGAAGAATCTCAAATATAAAATATATTTAGATTTGTTTAACACTTTTTTTGTTACTATATGATTCCATATGTGTCATTTAATAGTTTTGATGTCTTCACTATTATTCTATTCTAAAATAGTAAAAATAAAGAAAAACACTTGAATGAGTAGGTGTGTCCAAACTTTTATACACACATACATCAGTACAGAGTCAATGTGCGGGGACACAGGTTAGTCGAGTTAATTGAGGTAAAAGGTAAAGTGACTAATGCATTGATAATAAAAGTTAAGATGCCTTTTGGACCTGGACCTCTCTGCAACGGCACGGTACCGCTTGCTGTGCGGTTGCAGAGAGAACAGGCAATGACTAAGGTGGCTGTAGTCTTCTGCAATTTTTAGGGCCTTCCTCTGACACCACCTGGTATAGAGGTCCTGGATGGCGGGAAGCTTGGCCCCAGTGATGTACTGGGCCGTACGCATTACCCTCTGTAGCACCTTGCTGTCGGTGGCCGAGCAGTTGCCATACCAGGCGGTGATGCAACCAGTCAGAATGCTCTCGATGGTGCAGCTGTATAACTTTTTGAGGATCTGAGGACCCATGCCAAATCCTTTCAGTCTCCTGAGTGGGAATAGACGTTGTCGGTGATCAGGCCTACCACTGTTGTGTCATTGGCAAACTTAATGATGGTGTTGGAATTGTGCTTGGCCATGCAGTCATGGGAGAACAGAGAGTACATGAGGGGCTGAGCACACACCCCTGAGGAGGCCTGAGGATGTTGAGGATCTGTGTGACAGATGTGTTGTTACCTACCCTTACCACCTGGGGGCGGCCCGTCAGGAAGTCCAGGATCCAGTTGCAGAGGGAGGTGTTTAGTCCCATCGTCCTTAGCTTGGTGATGAGCTTGAGCGTACTATGGTGTTGAACGCTGAGCTGTAGTCAATGAATAGCATTCTCACGTACACTACCGTTTAAAAGTTTGGGGTCACTTAGAAATGTCCTTGTTTTTGAAAGAAAATGTCCCGGAGTCGCCTCTTCACTGTTGATGTTGAGACAGGTGTTTTGCGGACTTGTGAGGCATCGGTTTCTCAAACTAGACACTCTAATGTAATTGTCCTCTTGCTCAGTTGTGCACCGGGGCCTCCCATTCCTCTTTATATTCTGGTTAGAGCCAGATTGTGCTGTTCTGTGAAGGGAGTAGTAGACAGCGTTGTACGAGATCTTCAGTTTCTTGGCAATTTGTCGCATGAAATAGCCTTAATTTCTTAATAGACTGACGAGTTTCAGAAGAACCTGTAATCGAACCCACAAATGCTGATGCTCCAGATACTCAACTAGTCTAAAGAAGGCCAGTTTTATTGCTTCTTTAATCAGGACAACAGTTTTCAGCTGTGATAACATAATTGCAAAAGGGTTTTCTAAAGATCAATTAGCCTTTTAAAATGATAAACATAAACTTGGATTAGCTAACACAACGTGCCATTGGAACACAGGATTGATGGTTGCTGATAATAGGCCTCTGTACACCTACAGTATGTAGATATTACATAAAAAATCTGTCGTTGCCAGCTACAATAGTTATTTACCACATTAACAATGTCTACACGGTATTTCTGATCAATTTTATGAAAATGTGCTTTTCTTTAAAAAACAAGGACATTTCTAAGTGACCCCAAACATTTCAACGGTAGTGTAGGTGTTCCTTTTGTCCAGGTGGGAAAGTGTAGTGTGGAGTGCAATAGAGATTGCGTCATCTGTGGACCTGTTGTGGTGGTATGCAAATTGGAGTGGGTCTAGGGTTTCTGGGATAATGGTATTGATGTGAGCCATGACCAGCCTTTCAAAGCACTTCATGACAACAGATATGAGTGCTACGGGTTGGTAGTCATTTAGGCATTAAAGGCATTACCTTGGTGTTCTTGGGGACAGGGACAATGGTGGTTTGCTTGAAACATTACAGACTCGGTCAGGGACAGGTTGAAAATGTCAGTGAAGACACTTTCCAGTTGGTCAGTGCATGTTCGGAGTACACGTCCTGGTAATCTGACTGGCCTTGCGGCCTTGTGAATGTTGACCTGTTTAAAGGACTTACTCATCGGCGACGGAAAGCGTGATCACACAGTCGTCTGGAACAGCTGGTGCTCTCATCATGCATGCTTCAGTGTTGCTTGCCTCAAAGCGCGCATAGAATTCATTTGGTAGGCTCATGTCACTGGGCAGCTCGTGGCTGTGCTTCCCTTCGTAGTCTGTAATAGTTTGGAAGCCCTGCCACATCCGACGAGCGTCGGAGCCGGTGTAGTACGATTCAATCTTAGTCCTGTATTGACACTTTGCCTGTTTGATGGTTTGTCGGAGGGAATAGCGGGATTTCTTATAAGCGTCCTGGTTAGAGTCCCACTCCTTGAGAGCAGCAGCTCTACCCTTTAGCTCAGTGCAGATGTTGCCTATAATCCACGGTCACTGTGAGGATGACGTCATTGATGCAGTTATTGATGAAGCCAGTGACTGCTCTAAAAATTGTCTAAGACCCCAGCCACCCTAGTCAGACTGTTCTCTCTACTACAGCATGGCAAGCGGTACCGGAGTGCCAAGTCTAGGACAAAAAGCTTCAACAGTTTTTACCAACCAAGCCATAAGACTCTTGAACAGGTAATCAAATGGCTACCCAGACTATTTGCATTGTGTGCCTCCCCCAACCCCTCTATTTACTCTGCTGCTACTCTCTGTTTATCATATATGCATAGTCACTTTAACTATACATTCATGTACATACTACCTCAATTGGGCCGACCAATCAGTGCTCCCGCACATTGGCTAACCGGGCTATCTGCATTGTGTCCCGCCACCTGCCAACCCCTCTTTTATGCTACTGCTTCTCTCTGTTCATTATATATGCATTGGTTAGAGCCTGTAAGTAAGGATTTCACTGTATGCATAACACCTGTTGTATTCTGCGCGCGATACCAATAATCTTTGATTTGATGTGGTGTACTCCTCAATGCCATCGGAAGAATCCCGGAACATATTCCAGTCTGTGCTAGCAAAACAGTCCAATAGTTTAGCATCTGCATCATCTAACCACTTCCGTATTGAGCAAGTCACTGGTACAGGAGGATAGAATTATGGTCAGATTTGCCAAATGGAGGGTGAGGGAGAGCTTTGTACGTGTCTCTGTATGTGGTGTAAGGGTGGTCTAGAGTTTTTTTCCCCTTGGGTTGCACATGTACCATGCTGATAGAAATGAGGTAAAACGGATTTAAGTTTCCCCGCATTAAAGTCCCTGGCCACTAAGAGCACACCTCTGGATGAGCATTTTCTTGTTTGCTTATGGCCTTATACAGCTCGTTGAGTGCTGTCTTACTGCCAGCATCTTAGACAGCTATGAAAAATATAGATGAAAACTCTCTTGGTAAATAGTGTGGTCTACAGCTTATCATGAGGTACCCTACCTGAGGCGAGCAAAACCTTGAGACTTCCTTAATATTAGATTTCGTGCACCAGCTGTTGTTTACAAATAGACACAGACCGCCACCCCTTGTCTTACCGGAGGCAGCTGTTCTATCTTGCAGATGCACAGAAACCCAGCCAGCTGTATGTTATTCATGTCGTCATTCAGCCACGACTCGGTGAAACATAAGATGTTACAAATAACGTGCAAATAACACACACAATAGCACATATTGGTTAGGAGGACGTAAAACGGCAGCCATCTCCTCCGCCGCCTCTCACTGCTACCTCTAAAGTGCACACATTTTTACAGCCCTGCTTGAAGGCAGTGCACTACATAATTAATAGGGTGTCATTTGGCATGAGTCCATACTGACCTATAACAACTATGGCATCACCCGCACCGATCAATTTGAGACTCAATCAGGGGTTGAGAATGAACTGAAGACTCGTCTCTCATAACCCATACATAATTCATCCCTTCTTTTCTTTCTTTCGTGATGGGAAGAAAAATAAACCCTTTCATTTTCCCAGACAGATCTGTACTTGCCCTTTGTTAATGCATCCAGTGGAAATACTTGATCCATTAACGCAGAATGAGTAGAGCAACGTCCATATAGTTCAGGTAGGAAAACACATGGAGTCAGTACAACCTCATACGAGACAAATACAGGTCAAATACATGTGTACATGCATGCTTGATATGATCAATATGGATGCTTCCATAGTCCAATAGGGCGCTTTCACACCTATGGGAGCGTAAAATATGTTTGGTATCTCAGATTGTTGTGGCAATTCTCACACAGAAACTTCATTGCAGGAAGGATCACAAACCATTTTTGAGAAAACCATGATGAAAGTGGCCATTTTAGCCCCTTTTTAGACCTATACATGCCTCTTGTAAGACCCTAAAATCTGTGAACCATACATGATACAGACAATATCTTTGCGTCATTATTATTATTATGCTCTAAAATATCAAGTATATGTCTTCCCTCTTGATTCTGAAATAAGAAAATGTCACATTCATTTATTCAACATAAAACATTAATATGAATATCTCAAAACTACCCTTTTTGATTTGATTAATTTTAAGACAACAATTTACTCTACAAATACGGGGCAGCGGGGTAGCTTAGTGGTTAGAGCGTAGGGCCAGAAACCGAAAGGTTGCTGGATCGAATCCCCGAGCTGAACAAGGCAGTTAACCCACTGTTAACCCCAGTCATTGTAAATAAGAATTTGTTCTTAACTGAATGCTTAGTCAAATAGAGGTTTTTAAAAAATGCATCACATTTCCAGAGTGGGCTCTCTGCTAATTCTGAAGGTATTGTATGAGCACCACCAACACAGTGAATGGGAAAATAGATTCAAAGGGAACTCCCTCTGCTGGTGACTTGCTGAATGTGCAATCCTAAAGGAGGGCTGTGATTGGTTAATGACCTATAATGTCAATTTCTATGTATAAAATGGGTCAAATCATTAAAAGTACCAGAGAACCCACTCTGTAAATGTGATCTGTTTGAGGAGCATATTGTTACAAGCCATATGTCAAAAGAATTAAATGCCTGCGCTACAGACGTCTATATCAGTCTTCTATTTTGTGATTTTTATTTATTTATATATATATATACATACATACAGTGGGGCAAAAAAGTATTTAGTCAGCCACCAATTGTGCACGTTCTCCCACTTAAAAAGATGAGAGAGGCCTGTAATTTTCATCATAGGTACACTTCAACTATGACAGACAAAATCAGAAAAAAAATTCCAGAAAATCACATTGTAGGATTTATAATGAATTTATTTGCAAATTATGGTGGAAAATAAGTATTTGGTCAATAACAAAAGTATTTTTTAATCCGATTTTTCATGGGGTGCTGCATCACCTTCAGCACCCCTACTTCCCTTAGCTATGGCTACACACACACACACACACACACACACACACACACTGTCTGGCTCTCTAATCCCACTCAGAATCTGGAAGGAGTACATTAATTATAGACAAAAAGCAGAAGTACAAAAGCAGGGAGGGGTCCTTTGAAGATGTAGACCTAAATGTCACCCAGCAGCTTTGAAGTTTCTGGGCTGACTTTGTCTCTCTGTTGGAATACATAAAACACTCTAAAACAGAAAGAGAGAAGCCCCAGCACCCGGCTTTCAAGGGACATTTCATGTTGGCTCCAATCATCAAACGAGAGTTGAACCCTCTCCTGCTCGCCTCGTGCCGTAACCTTATGGAGATACCTCTAACTTTCTATACCAAGCAGCCATTGCACTGTATGTACCAATATGATTTTACATTTACATTTAAGTCATTTAGCAGACGCTCTTATCCAGAGCGACTTACAGATTGGTGCTTTCACCTTATGACATCCAGTGGAACAGCCACTTTACAATAGTGCATCTAGGTCTTTTAAGGGGGAGGGGGGTGAGAAGGATTACTTTATCCTATCCTAGGTATTCCTTAAAGAGGTGGGGTTTCAGGTGTCTCCGGAAGGTGGTGATTGACTCCGCTGTCCTGGCGTCGTGAGGGAGTTTGTTCCACCATTGGGGGCCAGAGCAGCGAACAGTTTTGACTGGGCTGAGCGGGAACTGTACTTCCTCAGTGGTAGGGAGGCGAGCAGGCCAGAGGTGGATGAACGCAGTGCCCTTGTTTGGGTGTAGGGCCTGATCAGAGCCTGGAGGTACTGAGGTGCCGTTCCCCTCACAGCTCCGTAGGCAAGCACCATGGTCTTGTAGCGGATGCGAGCTTCAACTGGAAGCCAGTGGAGAGAGCGGAGGAGCGGGGTGACGTGAGAGAACTTGGGAAGGTTGAACACCAGACGGGCTGTGGCGTTCTGGATGAGTTGTAGGGGTTTAATGGCACAGGCAGGGAGCCCAGCCAACAGCGAGTTGCAGTAATCCAGACGGGAGATGACAAGTGCCTGGATTAGGACCTGCGCCGCTTCCTGTGTGAGGCAGGGTCGTACTCTGCGGATGTTGTAGAGCATGAACCTACAGGAACGGGCCACCGCCTTGATGTTATTTGAGAACGACAGGGTGTTGTCCAGGATCACGCCAAGGTTCTTAGCGCTCTGGGACGAGGACACAATGGAGTTGTCAACCGTGATGGCGAGATCATGGAACGGGCAGTCCTTCCCCGGGAGGAAGAGCAGCTCCGTCTTGCCGAGGTTCAGCTTGAGGTGATGATCCGTCATCCACACTGATATGTCTGCCAGACATGCAGAGATGCGATTCGCCACCTGGTCGTCAGAAGGGGGAAAGGAGAAGATTAATTGTGTGTCTGCATAGCAATGATAGGAGAGACCATGTGAGGTTATGACAGAGCCAAGTGACTTGGTGTATAGCGAGAATAGGAGAGGGCCTAGAACAGAGCCCTGGGGGACACCAGTGGTGAGAGCACGTGGTGAGGAGACGGATTCTCGCCACGCCACCTGGTAGGAGCGACCTGTCAGGTAGGACGCAATCCAAGCGTGGGCCGCGCCGGAGATGCCCAACTCGGAGAGGGTGGAGAGGAGGATCTGATGGTTCACAGTATCGAAGGCAGCCGATAGGTCTAGAAGGATGAGAGCAGAGGAGAGAGAGTTAGCTTTAGCAGTGCGGAGCGCCTCCGTGATACAGAGAAGAGCAGTCTCAGTTGAATGACTAGTCTTGAAACCTGACTGATTTGGATCAAGAAGGTCATTCTGAGAGAGATAGCGGGAGAGCTGGCCAAGGACGGCACGTTCAAGAGTTTTGGAGAGAAAAGAAAGAAGGGATACTGGTCTGTAGTTGTTGACATCGGAGGGATCGAGTGTAGGTTTTTTCAGAAGGGGTGCAACTCTCGCTCTCTTGAAGACGGGAGGGACGTAGCCAGCGGTCAGGGATGAGTTGATGAGCGAGGTGAGGTAAGGGAGAAGGTCACCGGAGATGGTCTGGAGAAGAGAGGAGGGGATAGGGTCAAGCGGGCAGGTTGTTGGGCGGCCGGCCGTCACAAGACGCGAGATGTCATCTGGAGAGAGAGGGGAGAAAGAGGTCAGAGCACAGGGTAGGGCAGTGTGAGCAGAACCAGCGGTGTCGTTTGACTTAGCAAACGAGGATCGGATGTCGTCGACCTTCTTTTCAAAATGGTTGACGAAGTCATCTGCAGAGAGGGAGGAGGGGGGAGGGGGAGGAGGATTCAAGAGGGAGGAGAAGGTGGCAAAGAGCTTCCTAGGGTTAGAGGCAGATGCTTGGAATTTAGAGTGGTAGAAAGTGGCTTTAGCAGCAGAGACAGAGGAGGAAAATGTAGAGAGGAGGGAGTGAAAGGATGCCAGGTCCGCAGGGAGGCGAGTTTTCCTCCATTTCCGCTCGGCTGCCCGGAGCCCTGTTCTGTGAGCTCGCAATGAGTCGTCGAGCCACGGAGCGGGAGGGGAGGACCGAGCCGGCCTGGAGGATAGGGGACATAGAGAGTCAAAGGATGCAGAAAGGGAGGAGAGGAGGGTTGAGGAGGCAGAATCAGGAGATAGGTTGGAGAAGGTTTGAGCAGAGGGAAGAGATGATAGGATGGAAGAGGAGAGAGTAGCGGGGGAGAGAGAGCGAAGGTTGGGACGGCGCGATACCATCCGAGTAGGGGCAGTGTGGGAAGTGTTGGATGAGAGCGAGAGGGAAAAGGATACAAGGTAGTGGTCGGAGACTTGGAGGGGAGTTGCAATGAGGTTAGTGGAGGAACAGCATCTAGTAAAGATGAGGTCGAGCGTATTGCCTGCCTTGTGAGTAGGGGGGAAGGTGAGAGGGTGAGGTCAAAAGAGGAGAGGAGTGGAAAGAAGGAGGCAGAGAGGAATGAGTCAAAGGTAGACGTGGGGAGGTTAAAGTCGCCCAGAACTGTGAGAGGTGAGCCGTCCTCAGGAAAGGAGCTTATCAAGGCATCAAGCTCATTGATGAACTCTCCGAGGGAACCTGGAGGGCGATAAATGATAAGGATGTTAAGCTTGAAAGGGCTGGTAACTGTGACAGCATGGAATTCAAAGGAGGCGATAGACAGATGGGTAAGGGGAGAAAGAGAGAATGACCACTTGGGAGAGATGAGGATCCCGGTGCCACCACCCCGCTGACCAGAAGCTCGGGGTGTGCGAGAGCACGTGGGCGGACGAAGAGAGAGCAGTAGGAGTAGCGGTGTTGTTTGTGGTGATCCATGTTTCCGTCAGAGCCAAGAAGTCGAGGGACTGGAGGGAGGCATAGGCTGAGATGAACTCTGCCTTGTTGGCCGCAGATCGGCAGTTCCAGAGGCTACCGGAGACCTGGAACTCCACGTGGGTCGTGCGCGCTGGGACCACCAGATTAGGGTGGCCGCGGCCATGCGGTGTGGAGCGTTTGTATGGTCTGTGCAGAGAGGAGAGAACAGGGATAGACAGACACATAGTTGACAGGCTAGAGAAGAGGCTACGCTAATGCAGAGGAGATTGAATGACAAGTGGACTACACGTCTCGAATGTTCTGAAAGTTAAGCTTACGTAGCAAGAATCTAATTGACTAAAATGATTAAAATGATACAGTACTGCTGGGGTAGGCTAGCTGCGTTGTTGACACTACCCTAATCAAGTCGTACCGTTGAGTGTGAAGTTTCTACAATGCTGCTTTTCGGGAGCTAGCTGGCTAGCTAGCAGTGTTGGTTACGTTACGTTGCGTTAGGAGAACGACAATAGCTGGCTAGCTAACCTAGAAAATCGCTCTAGACTACACAATTATCTTTGAAACAAAGACGGCTATGTAGCTAGCTATGTAGCTAGCTACGATCAAACAAATCACACCGTCGGGACTGTAATGAAATGAAATTAAAATGTGATACTACCTGTGGAGCGAAGCGGAATGCGACCGGAATGCGAAAGTTCTATTCAGTAGACGTTGGCTGGCTATTGGCTAGCTAGGAGTGTCTCCTACGTTAAGGACGACAAAATAGCTGGCTAGCTAACCTCGGTGAATTAAGATAATCACTCTAAGACTACACACTCTAAACTACACAATTATCTTGGATACGAAGACAGCAAAGACAACTATGTAGCTAGCTAATACTACACTAATCAAGTCGTTCAGTTGAGTGTGATAGTTACTACAGTGCTACGGTAGACGGTGAACGTGTTGGGCAGATAGGAGACGACGAAATACGATAATTACGCAATTATCTTTGATACAACGACGACTATGTAGCTAGCTAAGAAGAAATGGCTAAGATTAGACAAATCAGACCGTTGTACTATAATGAAATGTAATGAAATGTAATGAAAAAGTTATACAACCTGCAGACCGAAGCGCGGATGCGACCGGCTCGCTCCAACCCCAGAGAGAATATATATATATTGATTAGTTTAGTTGTTTTAAGGGTATCTTGTTTAAACTATCACTAAGCACGTATAGGGGTGGTGGGATCTTTGAGGTTGGTTTTATCACTCACTCAGTCAGAACACAGTGACATTTGTGAATCACACTGTAGAACATATTGTGTACAGATGTAGCATCTTAATTTGATCACCCTGTTGCAGGTGAAATGTCCTGTAATGCAGGAAATGTAAAAAATTGTAGTGTATTTGATGTAAAAAAAGTTCTGAAGTAATTTCCGCTTTGAAATGTCAGACTTGATTTTCCCTTACGAAAACTGTGTCAACCCCTAGATTATTTCCCTGATGTAGCAAACTGGCTCAAATTAAGATCCTACATCTGTATCACAGGAGGCTGCTGAGGGAAGAACCACTCATAATAATGGCCGGAATGGTGCAAATGGAATGGCATCAAACAGCTGGAAACCATGTGTTGGATGTATTTGATACCCTTCCACCTATTCCGATCTAGTCGTTACCATGAGCCCGTTCTCCCCAATTAAGGTGCCACCAACCTACTGTGATCTGTATAGCTATAAAACTGATAACATAATGTTGAAGCCATCAATCATTACGTGTTATTCATTCAAGGACAACATTAATATTTTACTAAATGAGGAAATTACAAGAAATATGTCTTATTCTGAGAACAGAATAGTACATACGGATAATGTACATTCCATCTTTGTAGTAGCCTACTGTATCTATGCAACTTCATTTACAACATACTGTATAATACAGGGCACCGCATTAGTCTGTCTGCCTTGACTATATGAAGGTTTTTCAAGGCGAACACAGCTAGCTGGCTATATGCAGCAGGGAGGCAGACAGCCTAATCCTAGTGAGTCACTCTCCTCTCCTCTCCTCTCCTCTCCTCTCCTCTCCTCTCCTCTCCTCTCCTCTCCTCTCCTCTCCTCTCCTCTCCTCTCCTCTCCTCTCCTCTCCTCTGAGGAGTGGATAAGGTGATGTAGAGAACAGAACAGCACTTGAATGTGGCTGTAATCAAGGTCCATACGCTGAAGTGGGCCAATCAATTCAGCTGTCTGCTTCTGTTCTCATCAGGGATCTCAGAGCCCACTAAGAGAAGCTGGATACTGCCTACAGATGTAGCATCTTAATTTGAGCCAGTTTGCTACAGCAGGAAAATAATCATGCAGCAACAGGAAATATTAAATATTATGTGGATTATAATTATTGGACATTTTTTGAACGGGTTGATACATTATTTCGTTGAAAATTACACAATTTACAAGCCTTTACAAGCCTTTTAAACCTTGAATACACCCCAAGTTTGCAATTCTCAGCATCAAAATAGTGATCAAATTAAGATCCTATATTTGTACTCAGGCCACCAAAGGTGAGCGAACAACAGGAGCATTTTATTAGCCTTTAATAACATTCTTCACTAGAGTGAGAGAGACAGAGAAGCCAGACTAGGAAGTTTGGAGGAACGTGGCTTTATTACAGACCCAGAGAGAAGACTCCGTCATGTCTGACATGAAGAGGGCCTCAATCATATGGGGGTTTTATCCATTCTACAGTAAGAAAATAGTGATGGAATGAAAGGTCCCAAAGGGGGGTTATGTAGAAAAATCTGAAATCCTTTTAAAAATCATTTTTTAGTTCAGATTCAGAGCTTGTGATTGGAGGAAGCATGGGAAAGTTATGCTGCTTTAAAATGAGCTAAACGTGTTATCCCACTTAGGATACCAGTAGGAGAAAATGCCCTTGAACTATTTGTTGAGTGCTAGAGAGGTCTTCTTTTTTTACACCCATCTCTTTAAGAATTCACATGTAAACACATGGCCAACAGTCAGCATGGTCATCACCTCCATTATTTCAGCCAATCACGTCTAACTAGGCTCGTAATTTAACATTTTAATTCATATTTACGGATCCCATACAAGTTTGTAATGAAGGCACATGTTCAAGAAGGCATTTCTGCCCTACATGTTGTGTTATGTCATCATCTTCCTTACATGAACTAGGCCTACATCCAAGCTTAGAGTATTTATTTACACATCCCACACATACTGCATTTCTCGCACAGAGAAACAGACCGCAGCGACACAGATTTTTCCCTCTCCCTCTCCAAGCCAGCCAGTCCATTGCCTGCCCTGGAATGATGCAAGAGTGCTGCAAGTGTGGAGTCAGGCAGCAGAGCCAGCAGAGAGAGCTCCAGTCAGTCAAGCCATCTGCAGCACAAATGGGACTCTATTCCCTAATATAGTGCACTACTTTTGACCAAAGCCCTGGTCAAAAGTGGTGCACTTCATTCATAAATAGGGTGCCATCTGTAGGAGGCATGAAGCCTGAGCTGAAGCTGGAGTTCCAGGAGCAGGGCCAACACAGAGGTTGCATCCCAAATGGCCCCCTATTCCCTACATAGTGTACTTCTTTTAACCATAGCCCTATGGGCCCTGGTCAAAAGTAGTGCACTGTATAGGGAATAGGGTGCCATTTGGGATGCAACCCAACGTAGAGCTGCCAGCTGTGAAAGAGGGACCCTGAGAGGTCTGCCCAGAGAGGGCTGGCTGAGGACCATGATGCCCACGCTGCCACCGCTGCTAAACAAACTCAGCTTCCACATAACACCTGTGATGATCCACCCTCTTCACAGCAGGACTCACAGATGCTCCCAAAGCTCTAGAGGATTCCACCCCCCACCCCAGCTCTCTCTGAAGTCAGACCAAAATAACCACAAGCACCTCTGAACTGCAGGGGACACAAAAGATTGAGGTCTCACTTGTAGGGATTTCTCAGAAATCACAAAACACAACCACCACGCATACGCCGATAGACAATAGAGATAACGCACCAACCCGTGTCACAACAAATGACATCAATAAACAACTGTTTTTGTCATTTCATTTTCCCCCAATTTGATTTTGAGCACATTATGGCCAACAGGTTGCTATTAGCTACTAGCTAGAGAAAATCCAGAATTGATTATCCTTCAGCATGAGATGAGAATTGATCAACAGGCAAACTAAATGAAGTTAACTTCAATGGATCTGGTGGCTCCTGTAGGGCTTAAGTGGACCCATAGTCCCATTGGGGAGACTTGCTTCCAATGAAATCACACAGGAAATCAATGGAGACATTTAAAGGAGTGAATCCAAACAGAAAGTGCTGATGACAAAGTCAGGGTTTGTCCAAAATGGCAGCCAACTCCCCATACAGTGCACTACTTTTGACCCCCTTTTGCACTGACTCTTTTGATCGCATACACTGCTGCTACTGGTTATTATCCTGTAGCCTAGCCACTTTACCCCCTACCTATATGTACATATCTACCTCAATTACCTCATACTCCTGCACATCGACTCAGTACTGGTATCCCGCGCATATAGCCAAGTTATCGTTACTCATTCCTCATGTTATTATGCTTCTATATGTTTTCTAGATGTTTCTCTCTGGATTGTTGGGAAAGGTCCGCAAGTGAGCATGTCACTGCTGGTCCAAATCAAATTTGATTTGGATTTGATTTGGGACTGAGCGGCTACTGATGATGATTATGTGAAAGGGCACCAAGGATCAGCTGGCTTGGGGGGGTGGGGGGGGAGTAGTATGTTTTATGCACTAATGTGTTAAGCTTCTGTATATTGTGTGGTTAAAACAGACAAGCATACAGAGATCTAGGAAGATGACAAAATGCTATGTTATTTGGAACTTTTCCAGGAAGGAGTAAGCACATGCCTTCTCTCAGTTAATGCAGAAAGACCAAGCTGATGATAAGGAAAACCAGAGAAGCATCATTACCACAAGATTTGTAATACAATGTCACAAATCTCACGTTGCACATCAGCATCATGTGCATATACAGTCACATGGAAGACAATAAATCCCATTAAACAGGTACACATAGTATTTATTACATTTCTCTCCGCAGTAGAACACACATACAGTGCCTTGCGAAAGTATTCGCCCCCTTGAACTTTGCGACCTTTTGCCACATTTCAGGCTTCAAACATAAAGATATAAAACTGTATTTTTTTGTGAAGAATCAACAACAAGTGGGACACAATCATGAAGTGGAACGACATTTATTGGATATTTCAAACTTTTTTAACAAATCAAAAACGGAAAAATTGGGCGTGCAAAATTATTCAGCCCCTTTACTTTCAGTGCAGCAAACTCTCTCCAGAAGTTCAGTGAGGATCTCTGAATGATCCAATGTTGACCTAAATGACTAATGATGATAAATACAATCCACCTGTGTGTAATCAAGTCTCCGTATAAATGCAACTGCACTGTGATAGTCTCAGAGGTCCGTTAAAAGCGCAGAGAGCATCATGAAGAACAAGGAACACACCAGGCAGGTCCGAGATACTGTTGTGAAGAAGTTTAAAGCCGGATTTGGATACAAAAAGATTTCCCAAGCTTTAAACATCCCAAGGAGCACTGTGCAAGCGATAATATTGAAATGGAAGGAGTATCAGACCACTGCAAATCTACCAAGACCTGGCCGTCCCTCTAAACTTTCAGCTCATACAAGGAGAAGACTGATCAGAGATGCAGCCAAGAGGCCCATGATCAGTCTGGATGAACTGCAGAGATCTACAGCTGAGGTGGGAGACTCTGTCCATAGGACAACAATCAGTCGTATATTGCACAAATCTGGCCTTTATGGAAGAGTGGCAAGAAGAAAGCCATTTCTTAAAGATATCCATAAAAAGTGTTGTTTAAAGTTTAAAGCCACCTGGGAGACACACCAAACATGTGGAAGAAGGTGCTCTGGTCAGATGAAACCAAAATTGAACTTTTTGGCAACAATGCAAAACGTTATGTTTGGCGTAAAAGCAACACAGCTCATCACCCTGAACACACCATCCCCACTGTCAAACATGGTGGTGGCAGCATCATGGTTTGGGCCTGCTTTTCTTCAGCAGGGACAGGGAAGATGGTTAAAATTGATGGGAAGATGGATGGAGCCAAATACAGGACCATTCTGGCAGAAAACCTGATGGAGTCTGCAAAAGACCTGAGACCGGGATGGAGATTTGTCTTCCAACAAGACAATGATCCAAAACATAAAGCAAAATCCACAATGGAATGGTTCAAAAATAAACATATCCAGGTGTTAGAATGGCCAAGTCAAAGTCCAGACCTGAATCCAATCGAGAATCTGTGGAAAGAACTGAAAACTGCTGTTCACAAATGCTCTCCATCCAACCTCACTGAGCTCGAGCTGTTTTGCAAGGAGGAATGGGAAAAAATTTCAGTCTCTCGATGTGCAAAGCTGATAGAGACATACCCCAAGCGACTTACAGCTGTAATCGCAGCAAAAGGTGGCGCTACAAAGTATTAACTTAAGGGGGCTGAATAATTTTGCACGCCCAATTTTTCAGTTTTTGATTTGTTAAAAAAGTTTGAAATATCCAATAAATGTCGTTCCACTTCATGATTGTGTCCCACTTGTTGTTGATTCCTCACAAAAAAATACAGTTTCATATCTTTATGTTTGAAGCCTGAAATGTGGCAAAAGGTCGCAAAGTTCAAGGGGGCCGATTACTTTCGCAAGGCACTGTACTTAGGGTAAGTGAGTGCCCTAAAAGCTACGCCCTAAGACTGAGCTAACCAGAGTTTGAAGGCTTTCTTCACATCACAGGAGAAGAGAAGTTAGATAGATAAACCACAACGCTTCTTCCTAAAGAGCCAGCTAATAAGATTTGACATTTTAACAAGTGTTAAAGCTGAAGTGAAGGTCAGAGCTGTCAGCATTATGAGATCTATGCTAAACCACTCAACCGTGAAAAGAGAGAGAAAAAATACAACCAACGGTCTTTGTAATGATCAGAGGAATTGGGGTCTCATTTCAACTCCGGTGATCAGAAATGACTCATGGTTCATAGTATATTCAAGGCCATCAAGGTTAGGACTACCAGATACAGGGAGGGAATGAGAGTGAATAGGAATGTGTTTTAAAGTAAACACTGCCCAACTGAAAGTGTTGAATCTACTGTTTAGTGTTCACTCTGGTTGAATACAACTGGCCAAAACAACACCGCTCTACAGAGCTGTCTGCAAAAGTGAGGAACTGACAGAAGAAAAACTGGTTCGATAGATGTATGTGAACTTTATCAGAATGATCACCATTTCCTTGCTTTTTAAAAAGTGTGTCAAACATAGAAACTCAGCCATTCGCCGATACCAATTTGCGAGGGAAAACCACCATAATAACTTATTGAACTGTTCGTGACCTCTGTGACACAGAATTATTTCCATGTCAAGACACAAATCAAACCTCAGATATTACACTCAGCCAGTGAATGAGTAACTAGATATTGTCAGGGAAGACAATGTATGTTCTCCTCTTCATAGAAAACACAGGGGGGTCAGTTTAACGGTCAATAATACACATTCAGTCAAACCAGTTAGGCCATTAAAAATATCTTTGACTAAATAACATTTTAAGTGGATACAGTTTGCAGACAACTTATTTCTGCATTCTATTGTGGACTTTATTGGGGACCTTGCTTAATGTGCTAATTGCGCGGCTGGCTGGCCTGACCCTGACCTCCAGCCAATTGAGGAGCCTGGTTCTCACGGCCGAGACGCACCACTGGAAGTGGTTTTTGGGCCTGCCACTCCATGGCTCCACAGCGTGCATGAATAGGCCTGACAATGAGGGTCATCACCCCACTGCTCACCATCTTGTCACCCCCCTGACAATAGCCTTTGCCTGGCCCTGGGTTCCTAACAATGGCTGGGTATGCGTGACAGGAGCTCCACAAGCTCCACTCCAGGGTTCTTTACTCAGCAGGCCAGGGCAATACAGGGCAGGCCAGGGCAAAACAGGGCAGGCCAGGGCATTACGGGGCAGGCCAGGGCATTACGGGGCAGGCCAGGGGCTGAGTCCCAAATTGCACAATATTCCCTATATAGTGCACTAATTCTGACCAGAGCCATATGGGCCCTGGCCAAAAGTAGTCCACTAGATATTTAGGGATCAGAGTGCCATTTGTGACACAGCTAGGGCCGTGCTGCTGCACCCCAGACAACCAGCACAGTCCTCTACCCTCCTCCACTCTAGCCCGGGACGCCCAGGAGGCTGGCTCTCTATCGATCCAGTATTGTTCACATGGAGCAGAAGAATGCTAATGTTCTATGAGGTAACACTGACTCCTTTGTCCAGTGTCCAGCCAGTCCAAGGCTTCCCGAGGCCCTGGTCAAAAATAGTGCACTGTATAGGGAATAGGGTGCCATTTGGGACACAAGCCCAACATTTTTTATATGTATCTTATAATAATGGTATTATAACACACCTTATTTATGGTAGCTATGATGTCATATTGAAATCTCTTACAGTGCCATTTAAATTAAATAATGCGAAGATGATTAAAATTGAATCATTTAAGTTTTGTCTCCAACTGCTTAAAACATGGGCACACAGATTTCTCCAATGCGTCTGGAAGAAACTGTAAAATGATGATAAAATGATGCCATTACAATAGCCTTGTAATGCTTAACGTCTCAGAAACACCACATCAACTGGGGCTATTGAAATAATCTTTGCCGATACTCTTGTTGAATATGACAAATTATGCTTTAGAGACAGCAGCACACCCACACTACTGCACTTAAGTTAAGAGGCAGCCGTATTTCATTTCAAGTGCGGTTCTGTCAACTGCATTAATACGAATAAAGGCTCATCCATGACCTCTCAAAACAAGTTAGTCCGGGGCTGGAAATGAGAAACGAGGACACGAACACGAACAATAGCACTTGTGAAACAGGACGGGGGTAGCCATTACACAATCACTTGATCAAGAGTGTGGAGTTCAATTATCAAAACTGTCATCACTAGACGAAGGGAAAAAAACTAGATTTATCTATTCAAGCTAAACTTACTTTGACAGAGCAATTTCCCTGTGTGTGTGTGTGTGTGTGTCTGTCCCCTGCAATTCGTATGATACATAGGTGAAATTGCCACGGGGGATCCCACTAATATTCAGAACAGGTCGATTCGTCTCCCTAATAATTTATTAAAAACAATGTAAATGCATGCCCCCGACCTCCCGATATCACATTAACACGTCATAGGCAATGGCAAAATGTATAGAATTGCAGATAATTAGCTTTAACGGTCGACATTGGGCACAAAAAACAGTCTAACTCCTCAATTTTCAAACAGAAATGGGGTGTGCCTTTGGTGGTTCATCGATATGTCATGCATGCTGCAACCCACGTAACTAGTTCATTAGCTAAGATAGCCACTTGTAGCTAGCCAGTAACTCCTCCAGTAAGATAGCCACTTGTAGCTAGCCAGTAACTCCTCCAGTATGTATTGATGTCATTTCACAGGATTTGTTTTTGGAGGGAAGCTGAGATTGGAAAGAAATGGCACTTCTAAAGCTAAATAGCCAACAAATATTTTAAGCATTAAATGACCGAGTATGATGGTGAATTGATCAGTTATACAGTTTAAAGCTGTTATTTTAGCATTTTCCCCCCCAAAGTCGACCTTTAAAGTAACTGTCCAGTGTTTCTAGATTTCTATGATATTTGAACTATAGTTCAAACTAATTTGAAGTAGTTTTCCTTCCCAAAAATGGTAATTAAGTATGTTAAAAAGCAGCTGTGTTGAAATGGTGTGGGCGTACCCCAAAAGCAGAATGGTGTGGGTGTATAAGGTCACAAAAAATATTAATGCGAGTAGATCACTGATTGGCCAGACATGATCCCCTATGAGAAAATAGCAAGCATTTTTTAAATGGTCTGTTTGTTTAGGTGGTCATTTTTCTCCAATTTATGCTTTGTCCACAAATACCAATATAGGATGAGTCAACAACATTATCTGGGTATGAGTTCACAGACTAAGTTTTCACTGGACAGTTACATTAGAACTGCAACATGTTCTGTCAGCGTCATGGCACAATGCGTAGAGTTGCTGGAAATTAGCTTTAAAACTGCAAACATTTATCTCATCCTCATGGCAAAATGTGAAGAATAGTATGAGATTAGCTATAAAACAGAAAATGTTTCTCTCTGCCCCATGAATTTTTGCAGAATTGCAGGAAATTAGCTTTAATTAGCTGACTAAAATTGTAGAATAGCATTATAAAACCACACATTTTTCTCTCTGCCCCATTGCAAAATGTGCAGGAAGTCAGCTATTTCCCCCCCCAAAAATCAGTTTTCCCTAAAAACGAATCATGTTTTATTTTTGGGGGGATTGGGGGCCCTTCCACTTTTATTGTTTTCCCCTCAAAATACCCCTCAAGAGAGGCATAATAAATGAAACGGTGTAGAATTGCTGGAAATGCGTCCCCCCCCTCCCCCTACTTGCCATTGGTATGATATGTAACAAATTCCAATTCGTGGGGAAAAACATTATCTTCTTATATAAATATAAATATTTTCTCATAACTGTTGAAGCAGCCGTGTATGTTTGTCAGTAATGATAACTATATACAAATACAGCTATTCTCCCCTTTCCTTGTGGGTTCCTTGACAATGCATACCTGTATTTCATTCCCCAGAGAAGAGTTGTGATTGGTGCAAGGGAGGCTTCCTAATAACGCTTACAGATGTCACTTAGATTTGACTCTTTCTCCCAACAGCACATCTCCATTATCAGGGGTCTATACAGAGAATATTCAGTATGGAGCTCTAAAAAACTGTAGACCAGTTCTCTGAGAGTAAACAACAAAATCTTGGATATTTGAAAAAGCTAAAATGTCCATTTCAGTTCCAACATGCTCCACTAAAGCACAAGAGATTGCTTTTTTTTGCAATATATATATATAACATTTAGCTATCAGAGCAGCTCAGACCAACCTGCTACGTTGGCCACATCTGCAGTGCTGACATTCTGGGTATTAGGTCGTACTCTGAAGGTCACAGCTGGGCCCACCACTCTGTAAAACCACACACACAGTGAGATCAGACACTCCACACAGGATCAATGAGAAATACAGTTTTTACATGGTGGTAAAGCATTATTTTTCTGCCCTCTTGCCTTACAAAGAACAGACCAGGTCATTAACCCAATGAGTCCTCTAACCCCTTTTAAACAGTGTGTGTTTGAGCTACAGACTTCTGTGTAATTAACGGGGGCTGAGCTAGAGCGTTTTTTTTGTGAGACAAGGGCAGATCCCGAAGGGGCCCAGGGCCATGTCTTTTTTACAAAAACGACCATAGAGGCAAAATGGTTTGAGCTACAAACTATGAAAAGCTGAGACTCCTACGAACATGAACTATGATGCTCACAAGCAACACAATGCCGCTTACAAGGTACACAAGAGTCATTAGAAGAGGAACTTCTACATAGAAGATCATAGGAAATCCCAGGACATAGTGTCTATAATACTGGTATAAGCTCACATAGTTGCTATCACAAACTCCACACAGCTGTCACTGACTAGTTGGATATTCATTTCTCACGAAGTAAAACATTTCTGTACTTACAGCATTCATATAAATGTGTTTTTGCTTTTGGCAGACCTTGTTTTTTTATTGACATTTGTCAATTAAACTCGTGAATGCAGATGTTTATGTCAAATAGTTTTGTGCTGTACGAGTAGCCCTGATTGTCCTTGGAAATCAAATGGTAAAACACTTCAGTGTGAGGCTAAATGTAAGGGCTGGACATGCAGATAAATGAACGTCAGATAAATGAAAAGCCCATTTTTCCTGGGGTCTCAGGACTGATGTTAAATCAGAGCCGTACACACACAGTGATTGAGTAGTATTTTACCTCTGGCTACCCCATAAGCTGTTAGAATCCCTGTAGCCAAAGGAGCCGTTTCCGTAGGATACCTCTTGAATCTCAATGTGCCTCTGAGTGTTTTACAAACAACAAATGACAAGGAGGGTTTTGGTCTCGGATTAGGTACACATACTTTGTGTGTGTCCCTTCACCGACAGTCATAGGGACAATTGCTTATGTACAGAGCTTTGTACATTTTGTGTGTAATGAAAAACGCTGTGCAAATGAAATGTACAGATATTATTTTTCCCCTCACAACGTATTTCCAAAGAGCAAATCTAGGGTGGACACTGGGCAAATACTATTCATGCTGTAAAAATATATCTTGAGCTGAAAAGTGCTAAAGGTGATGAAGGAGGGCGAACCACCCAGAATAAAACCAGGTTATGGCAACCTATTGAACAGAAACTGTTTTGCTGTACAGTATGTTGAAGTCAAAGAATGTATCCAGCCAGGAGGTTAAGGTATCAAGCAATGTGTGGAGGATAACCTCAACCAGCAGCCAGCCTTTCAACCACTCTATGATATTCACCCCCGTAACACTCTAGATGTATAGATTTTTCACATCTATTAAGAGTTAGATCTATTAGCGGTTGAAAAGGAACATCACTCACTGTGACTTCATAACACATTGATATGTTTCCTGACCTACGCCAGGGGCGCCATGCGGCCATTTTATTTTAGAGGGGGCACAAAGTACGTGAGAATGGAGGGGATTAATTGAACATCTGAAAAAGAAAAAAAAAACAGGACAGATGTGAGGGGGCATGTGCCCTTGTGTCCCATATGGGCATGACGTCTCTGAACTATGCCAACCGCCTCCCAATAAAGGTTTTTCAAAATTCAATACTACAGCAAAAGTAAATAATGTACTTGTGATTTTCAAGCTGAAGCGCTTTCTTCAGCAGACTATTACTCCCATGTAAAAGCGCTCGCTTGAAGTATGTTAGAACCAATATATATATAGAATGTTGAACTGTCATTGTCCATCAATCTTTTGTTTTGTGATTCTACAGTGAAAATAAATTAATCTTGTCTAATGCGTCTTCAGTATTCAGTAACACATAGGCTGCATTACAAGCAACCAGCGAAGGTGCATTTCCCCACCTAGTGGTTATACTTTGTAATGAGCAACATATGAAGTCAGACATTACGTCACCCCCATCAAATTGGAGTCTGACTACAGTCGGTAAGTGTTGCGCAACAACTATTATTCAGAGTGAACTAATGCTACACGATTCTGAAGCAAACCACCCACATTGACACATCAAAACCAACGTCTCTGCTTTCAACCGCCATGTCCGGCCTGACATGATCAATTCAAGACGTTTCTGACAGCGGCGTCTGTGTTCTCCTATTCTATATCGTCCGTTCGATCATACAAAGTAACACAAAGATAGATGATTGATTCAAGTATGTAGAACATTTAGCCACAGTGTCTAACATACTGTGTTACTACATATAACGGTAACATTGAATTACCCTGTATGCATGTATCTATATTTTCCTTCATTATGGTAAACATGATAGACACTAATTTCAAGGTCCTACAGAACCAAGTCATGCTTGCACAAATGAGTCAACATGAAAGGTGAGAGGAGCCATGCTGGCTGGGCTGAATTGTGGGCCCAGTATTTGATTATGTGGAGGGCCATTCTCCCAGGCTCCTAGGTGGGGTGGTGGTCTAGGATCAGCAGCGGTTAGCTGCAAGGAGTGGGACGGCCCAAATAAGCGTGGCGGCTTGGACAAATTGTCCAGGCTGCTCCCCCTGCTGGGCCGACTCGGAGCTCTAACAAAGGGCCCCAGCTCTCTCCCACCCAATCCATCACTCTCCCATACCAAGGCCCTTTCAGTTTCAGAAAGGGACAAAGACAAAAGGTACATTAGCCCAGCCCTGTAAGGCCACCCATGGGCTGAAGGGCTGAATACAGAGCAGTGTATACCTTCCCTAGCGCCGTGAGGTGCTTCAGAAACAAGGGCCATTCAGAACCTTATTCACAGTGTCACATGATACGGAATCGGCCAATCCCTACCTGTACCGCCAACAATCAAGCTTAGTAGTTAGAAAGACACAAAGGGGGCCTATCAGCCCATACAATACTCCCTTTCTTATGCCTGTCATCAGCACGTTGCATTGTATTTATGGCGGTAAAGTGTTCTCGCATACACACTGCTACGGTTATTGAGTATAGCAGTGCATGTTCACTTGATGAATGACTGCATCACAATGACCACAATGTCAGACTTGAACACAAGGTAGGAAAGAGGCCCATCGTAAAGCAGTGTTTACCTGTGGGTTACAGGGCATGACGGTTCAGGAAATGAACTTGTGACAGGTTATGACACCATGTCTTTACAGAATGCCCATAACATTTCCTCTTTAGTATTATTTTGAAAGTCTTTAAATAATGTGCTTCAGTGCAATATCTAGCTGTGCATTTGTGTGCAGAATGTGTGTTTGGTCGATTTTGGTTAGACTATGTGAAGGAGATGCCACTGACTACGCAGACCAGCACAGTGTGTCACTATATACTCTCATTTCGTTGAGGATGGCTTTAAAAGCCTCATTGCATTCTAAGTGTGTGTGTGTATGCGTGCGTTTGTGAGTGCGTGTGTTTAAAGTCAGATACCTGCAGGGAGAAACATAACGATTTTGGAGAAAGAGAGGGAGGTTCATGGAGAGTTCAGTCCTGTTCATAATGATTGCAGCCAGGTAACCAAAAATAATGGAAACACTTAAGAAAATGAATGGATACAAAGTATATTGAAAATAAGTGCTTCCACACAGGTGTGGTTGCTGAGATAATTAAGCAATTAACATCCCATGATTAGGGTCCAGTATAAAAATGCTGGGCAGGCAATTAATGTGGCCAATATTTTAGCTACCATGGTTATGCCCTATAACATGACAATGCCCCCATCCACAAGTTTGAGTGGTAACCGAATGGTTTGATGAGCATGTAAACGATGTAAAACCTTATTCCATGGCTGTCTCAGTTACCAGATCTCAACCCAATTGAACACTTATGGGAGATTCTGGACCGTCGCCTGAGACAGTGTTTTCCAACACCATCAACAAAACACCAAATGATGGAATTCCTTGTAGAATGGTGTTGCATCCCTCCAATAGAGTTCCAGTCACTTGTAGAATCTACGACGTGTGCATTGAAGCTGTTCTGGCGGCTTGTGGTGGCTTATTAAGACACCATGTTGGTGTTGTGTTTAAGCCCCTCAGTTAACGTTTGACTTGACATGGTGCTCATGGCACCTAAAGCATAACTGTATCCATGGAGCTATTTTTATATAGTATAAACTCCCTCCGCACACTACCCTGCATTTCAGTCTGCATTAAATTAGTGGATGTATACCTATCTACAAGCTACAGGCGATTACTCTACAACCCATTTTAG
Organism: Oncorhynchus nerka; assembly: GCF_034236695.1. Lineage (NCBI taxonomy): Eukaryota > Metazoa > Chordata > Actinopteri > Salmoniformes > Salmonidae > Oncorhynchus > Oncorhynchus nerka. Next base: position 18,116,992 of record NC_088424.1, on the reverse strand, counting down.
ATTCTACCCAGCACCGTATAAGATTCCAGAGTAGAATCAAATCTAGTCACGTCTGTTTTAAGCATGCAGTCAAAATGACTAGTTACATATAAAGGTTACATACATAAAAGTGGTATATTCCGTGTTTGTTGTTTCTGTTCTGTTTTGTTGAGTGTGTGAAAAATCTATAAAAATGTTCATCGTGAATAAAATACATACGAGAGCTCCAGGAAGTCAGTCATCTGCAGCTTGGCCCGCCGTGCCAGAATCTCCATCAAGTGGAGTCCCTCATCAGTCTGTAGCGCGCTGGGGAGAGAAAAAAATACAGAGTTCATCAACAGAGTTGTCACCTTAGCCTGTTAAGTGTGGGTGAGAGCTCCGACACATTACATTCCTGTCACATTCAGAGAGGAGAGGGGACACGAGAGGCACGGAGGTCAGGGGGATGGAGGGTAGGAGGGGAGGAGACGGGGGAGCGGGGAAGGGAGTGAAGCCCAAAGACAGGGAGGTGAGAGGGTAAGGGCGTATCAAAGGAGGGAGGGACAAATAGGGAGATGAGGGAGGCAGGGAGACACGGAGGGAGGGTGAGGTATGAGAACTGGGGGAGCAGGTGTTTCCTCTGGAATGATGAATCACCTGTGTGCTCTGCTTGTGTCCCAAATGGCACCATATTCCCTATATAGTACACTACTTTTGACCAGAGCCCTGGTCAAAAGTAGTGCAGTATAGGCAAAAGGGTGCAATTTGAGACATAACCACTCCCTAGACTTCAAGCCAGACAGAGAAGTGCAAATGAAATGGTGCATCGGCACCACGGTGGCTCAGTTCAGCGCTGGCCACAGCTAATGATGTACCCCACCTCTAAAACACAGTCAGAGTTTCTGATGACCAGGGACTCGGGAAGATATACATTTCAGTGCAAACCTCAGTCCTAGTTAATCACATAACGTAGTGGGAGTATGGAGTTTAAAAGGAGAAACAGTCTAATACAGACATTGAGAAAAGTCATTGCTTTTCCACAGCCCCAGCCCAGCCCCCTATGGAGAGTGGAGGCCCACCAGACCTGATTATGATGGAATAGTGAAGGGATGTGGGCTCCAGTTCCTGGTGGTCTGATGGGCTGTGGGTTCTGTGCCCTGGAGAGGGACTTGACCTGAACACCTTCAAATCATCATCTACTGAATGATACGCACGTGGGATGTTTATTGCACATGCATATGATATACCACACTGGGGTATGGTTTTGATTCATGTAAATAAAATTGTTTGTCAATTGTCAATGCTACATAAATGAATGATTTATTTACGTGCATGAATATGAGTCTAGTACTGAAACATTGAAAATAATCTAGGGTAATATATTCAGTGAGCGAACCCCTTTTTTTTAAAAAGTCATGGTAAATTACTTTCCCAACAGTGAGTTGAAATGTGGAATGAGAAATTACTCTGACAGGGACACAGTAGGCCTTTGGGTGTCTAGCATCTAAAGCACATTTCTGTTTCCATTTGTAATGGTTTGTTTCAAGGCAACTCCAGCTATGCCTATTCAAGACAGGATACAAAAATAAAAAGTCATGGTACAAACAGAACTGTACCAAAGGATCCAAATGGTTGCTACTGATCTAGCGTACCCAACACAACACCTGTCAATTCACCATAGTTGGCCCTGGCCTAAAAAAAAAGACTCCTTTGCACTATACTAAATGCAATTCCGCACAAACATCAATCCTTGAATGATTAGCTGTGGTTGCCTCATTCATTACTTATGAAAGGTACTACTCACACTGTGTCAGTGATGACATAGCCATAGTCATCATCGGTTGTTTTCTTCGTGGCCACAGCAGCTTTGACATCTAGCTGCAGCTCCTGGACGTTCACTTTCTTCTTAAGGGGCTCCGGGTAGACCATCTTGGCAGCCGGAGGCTCCACTGCCTGGATCCAGCCCTCCACCGCAGCCACCTCCTCCACGTCCATTGAGTGGGTCGACTTCTTTTGCACTGCCGCCTTGATTACGTGACCATTTAAACCAAGATTCAACGCCACATGTGGACACAGTGCATTTCAAATCATTGAGGATGACACCAAAATGTTGTAGCAACAGAGTCATTGTGGTTCTACTTACAGTGGCAAGAAAAAGTATGTGAACTCTTTGGAAATACCTGGATTGCTGCATAAATTGGTCATAACATTTGATCTGATCTTCATCTAAGTCACCACAAGAGACAACCCGTCTGCTTAAACTAATAACACACAACCTATTGTATCTTTCTTGTCTATCTTGAATACATCATTTAAACATTCACAGTCTAGGTTGGAAAAAGTATGTGAACCCCTAGGCTAATGACTTCTCCAAAAGCTAACCTGGAGTCCAATCAATGAGATGAGATTGGAGATGTTTGATAGAGCTGCCCTGCCCTATAAAAAACACTCACAACATTTGGAGTTTGCTATTCACAAGAAGCACTGCCTGATGTGAACAATGCCTCAAACAAATGAGATCGAAGAAGACCTAGGATTCAATAATTGTTGACTTGCATAAAGCTGGAAAGGGTTACAAAAGTATCTCTAAAAACCTTGATGTTCATCAGTCCACGGTAAGCTGTCCTGCAAAGATGACTACAAGAGCACAGCGCAGAATGCTCAATGAGGTTAAGAAGACTCCTAGAGTGTCACCCAAAGACCTACAGAAACCTCTGGAAATCGCTAACATCTCCTTTGATGAGTCTACGATACGTAAAACACTGAACAAGAATGGTGTTCATGGGAGGACACCACGGAAGAAGCCACTGCTGTCCAAAAAAAACATTGCTGCACGTCTGGAGTATTCAAAAAGAGCACCTGGATGTTCCACAGCGCTACTGGCAAAATATTCTGTGGACAGACGAAACTACAGCTGAGTTGTTTGGAAGGAACACACAACACTGTGTGGAGAAAAAAAAGGCCCAGCTCACCAACATCAACACCTCATCCCAACTGTAAAATACGGTGGTGGAAGCATCGTGGTTTGGGGGCTGCTTTGCTGCGTCAGACTCTCATCGACGTAAAAAATGAGATCCCAAGTTTATCAAGACATTTTCCAGGAGAATGTAAGGCTATCTGCCAATTGAAGCTCAACAGAAGTTGGGTGATGCAACATGACAACGACCCAAAACACAGAAGTAAATCAACAACAGAATGGCTTCAACAGAAGAAAAACACCTTCTGGAGTGGCCCAGTCAGAGTCCTGACCTCAACCCAATTGAGATGCTGTGGCATGACCTCGAGAGCGGTTCACACCAGACATCCCAAGAATATTGCTGAACTGAAACAGTGTTGTAAAGAAGAATGGTCCAAAATTCCTCCTAACCGTTATGCAGGTCTGATCCGCAACTACAGAAAACATTTGGTTGAGGTTAATGCTGCCAAAGGAGGGTCAACCAGTTATTAAATCCAAGGGTTCACATACTTTTTCCACCATGCACTGTGAATGTTTACACGGTGTGTTCAATAAAGATGTGAAAACAAATACTTGTTTGTGTTTGTCTACTGTTGTGACTTAGATGACGATCAGATCAAATTTTATGACCAATTTATGCAGAAATCCAGGTATTTCTAAAGGGTTCACATAATTTTTCTTGCAACTGTATGTGTAATATGGTCTTCACCTCGGCCAGAGTGGTCTTACTGCGGACATTCTCCAGACCGACATCCCTGCCCTTGCCCAGCCCTGCACCCACACCAGCCTGGCCGGGGGAATCTCCCCGGAGTCTCTGGGCTGGGGACTCACTCTTATCCAGGTACGCCAGAAGCTTTCCAAATAAGCCGGCGGCATCCTGGGGCTGAAATAACACAGAACAATGTCACGGTGATTTAGCTACAGCACAAACAACACAAGTCACGGTGATCTCAGGAAGCACAGAAATAACAAATACGAATCAATCAGAACTACATTATGGCTTTTTTTCCCCATCTTGATTATGAGACATGTTTTGTTACAATCCATGTGTACTGAATTGAGGAACTGTTTTGATAGGGGAGAGGAGGCAATTTGCTTCTCTCATCAAATTCTAGGAAAGCAGGAAGCAATAGGACAGAAGCCAATGATAAATGTTTGAAAGATAGGTATGCAAACTGACAACATTACAATCCATTTTTCAAAACATTCTTCTTCTCTATGTTGTGTATACTAACTGTTTTACTGTCTACAGTACATTGCAGATTTATTATCAAAATCCTTTTGAAAATCAGCTCTTCTGGATGATTCATACCCTACACACGGTATAATATCACTGTTTATAATGTCAGTATTCCTTTTGACATTTCCACTTTCTTTCAAACCCTTTATCACTTTTAGAATCAAAATGGGGGGTACCTTGTCATTGGAGCCTGCTGGCTCTCTGTCTCCCTCCATTTGTCGCTCTGTCAGGAAATAACAGAGACTGAGTGTTTACTGACAACAAGAATAATATTAAGCAGAAAAGCAAACCGACTCTGCATATCTCAAATAACAGCCACGCAGATATACTCTTCCCTTCACTCTTTTAGAAGGAGAAGGGAAACTTATGGTTTTGTCAATATTTTTAGCTGATACTTTTTTGCCAAAGTCTGACTGCATTTCAAATCAACAGAGCAGCCAATATGAACTAGTCACCCTGAAGTTTGCATGGAAAGACAATGAGTATACAAAGGTGTTGGTGAGTTAATACTACAGATGGAGGTCTTCTCCAAGTAACCAGGTCTGTCAGGTTTGTGTACCTTGGACCACAGACTCCTCTAGGGGAGTGCTCTCCGGAGCTGTTTTCTCTGTGGCGGATGGAGGGTCACTGTCCTCCTCCTGTTCCCCGGGCCCCTGTTCTCCAGGCCCCTCATTCCCTTCCTCATCCTCCTGCTCCTCTTCCTCCCCCAGGTCCCTTGGTCCTGGTCTGGCCTGGGGCTGTTTTTTATCCACTACCTGCATTCACATTTACATCTTGGTCATTTATCAGACACTCTTATCCAGAGAAACTACAGACAGTGCATTCAACTACGGTGTCTAGGTAAGACAACAAAACATCACATTCATTCCAAATAAAATCTTCCTAAAAAAACGCAGCTATCAGCAAAATCAGTGCAAGTAAGAAAGGTGTGAGGGTTTGTGCAAGAAAGACAAGTACAAAAACGATGTTGTTTATTCTACCTGTAGGGCGTTAGCGATCAGTGTAGACAGCTGGTCCAGGTCTTTTGGACTCATGTCTTCCACGTCCACATTGTGTCTGCCCACGTTCTTCAGAACCTTCTGGATGAACACCTCTGTGGAGGAGGAAAGAGGAGAGGGGATGAGAGGAGGATGGGAGAGAAGAGGAGGAGAGGACAAAAGAGAAGATGAGGAGAGAAGAGAAGGAGAGGGGAGAAGGGAAGAGAAGAGAGGATGAGAGGGAGAAGAGTTCCAACTATGGTAGATGTCAATGCCTTAATTAACAACTAATAACATGCTATACCGTTATTTTCAGCGGATCCATAACTATTGATAGCGCTAATTTGTTCACGTAGGAATAATAAGGAAGAACTTGTACAGTAAAAAGCAGCACATACCATCCATTGGACTGAAGGGGTCTTTTGGACTAGAGGGTTGACTGGCTCCAGCTGTCTGGAGGAGTAAAAGTCTATCCAGGTTGGGTGTTTGGGATTGAGAGTTCTCTTTAGGCCCAGCACTGTCTATACTGTTGCTGTAGGAGGGGCGTAGCGGGGAGGGCAAGGTTGGGACTTTGGGGGCCCCCCCGGTCTGGGGCGGTCCCTGCGCAGACAGGTAGTGCCTAAGGGCAGCCACAAGGAGGTCTCCATCCCCTGCAGAGTGTCTGTCCTGGTAGGGAGGCTGGAATAAGGACAGTGGGGAAAAATGTCCCTCTCCCTGGGACTTGGGCCGGTAGTAGTCAGAGAAGACGCCAGATTGGTAAAGGTCACTCTGCAAGATAATAAAACACATTATTGGTGTATTATAAGGCATTATATAAAGGTAATTATGTAGCATTATACATTTACTTCATAGAAAGTGTTATCAAATAGATCAAAGTGTTCTTCTTTACTTAGTGCTTCACTTAAATCCCCAGCTGATACACCACCATCAAATGAAATGTTAATGGCTAATATGTTAACAGTAAGAAGAGAGTATGTAATATCTTCCTAAGCAGTACACTATACGGACGGGTCAACAACACTCTAAGATCCATCCATCTCCCACATGCTCATCTCAAACGAAAGCCCCCCAATGTTTTCCACCAACCCCATCCTTAATAAATAAAGGGCTACTCTCCCCATTCTCGATAAATAAAGGGGTACCCTCCCCAACCCCTCAATGCCTGGACCTCAGCAGGGGTTTGGCCCTCTCATTCAGCTAGGCCATGTTGGTCACCCCCCTCAACAGAAATGACATAGAGCCCATCATGTGGGTGTTACTAATTAAGGAAGTGAACTCCTGAACCCTCGGTGGGCATTATCTCCCTCATAATAATCTGGCAGGAAACTATCCCTGTGAATGGTCAACCCAACAGCCATTCACCAACCCTTCAGAAGGAGATAGAAAATGATACAGCCCCCACAGCGTCAGTTTGTGTGTGTGTGTGTGTGTGTGATGTGTGTCTGTGTGATGTGTGTCTGTGTGTGTGTGTGTGTGTGTGTGTGTTTATAGAGACGTGCATCCATGGAGAAGTAAAAAAGGATCCAGCTGCTCATCCCAGGCTAAAGCAAGGGCCTGGGGGTCTGGAGGGCAGGGTTCTGAAGGTGGCCAGGGGGGGGCCCTTACCTTGCTGGGACTCTTGGGGCCAGTGGGGGACGAGGCCTGGGAAAGGAGGCCCAGATGCTGTAGGACGTTCTGAAGGTTTCTACTGAGCTCCACCTCCACAGGCTTGATCTTTTGGTCTCCTGGGTCCATAGCCTGGGTAGAGGGTCTGGACCAGACATGGAGAGTGAGAGGTGTGAGTAAGTGTACGAGAGACAGCAATAAATAGATAGAGAAAGAGAGAGAGATGGAAAGAGACAAAGACAAAAAGAGAGATAGAAAAAGGAGAGAAGGAGAGAGACAGTGGTTAGAGCGTTGGACTAGTAACCGAAAGGTTGCAAGTTCATATCCCCGAGCTGACAAGGTACAAATCTGACTTTCTGCCCCTGAACAGGCAGTTAACCCACTGTTCCTAAGCCGTCATTGAAAATAAGAATTTGTTCTTAACTGACTTGCCTAGTTAAATAAAGGTAGAAAAAAACGGAAAAAAAACACATGAACAAACAGCCAGCCATAAGGAACAGACAGACAGATAACCTGGACTATCCAGAGCTAGAAACTAGACCCGTTCAGACATAAACCAGCTCATCAGTCATCATATTCTAACATGTGCACTCCTAGAGTCTGCCTGCCTGTCTGTCTGCATGCATACGTGTGTGTCCGTGTGTGTTTGCACAGGTGTAATGGATGGTGCTGCCTGCTAGAACAGTGACCTGGATTTGCTGCTGCTATAGACATGGGGGCTGGAGTCCTGTAGGCGTCTGTAGGGGATCTTCCTCAGCTTAGACAGCTCCTTGGACAGGATCTGCTGGGTGGCCTCATCCTCCCAGATCAACCCTGCAACACATCAACAGGAATAACACTCAGAATGTCAGACTAGAAAAAAATGATTGCACATATACTATCTGTCAAGCCTGCTCCCGCTCCCCCTCCCTGGCGCTCGAGGGCGCCAGGCTACCCGTCATCATACGCACCTGTTACCATCATTACGAGCAGCTGTGCTCATTGGACTCACCTGGACTCCCTCACTGTGTTGATTGCCCCTGTGTATATGTCTGCTCCTCTGTGTTGTTCCCTGTAGTTGCATTTTGTCGTGTTGTGTTTATGTCCAGACGCTGTCCCCGTTCCGTTACATGTCCGTCTGTGTTAAATGGTTCACTCCTTGTACCCGCTTCTCATCTCCTGTGTTGGGCCTTACACTATCAATTGCATTATGTGACAAATCACAAAATAACTGTTTTTAATCCCTGGTGGATTAGGTCAAAGGTCACTATGGATGTCTCAAATGGCACCCTATTATCCATAGGGCTCTGGTCAAAAGTAGTGCACTATAAAGGGAATATGGTGCCATCTGGGACACATCCTAGGTCATTCTCATTCTGTAATATGTTCTCTCAGCATGTTAGTAGGTTTATAAGATGAAAGGCTACATGATGAGCTCCATATGTATTCCCCTCTGCTTCTTAATACTAATATACAGTACATAACTACAGCACGTTTTGGCAACACAACTGAGGACTGGTGCCAATACCAGATGGGGTAGCGGAACCAAATGTAACTCAGAATATGGCCACGCACACTTGAACAATTCAACAGAGACATTCCACAGATGAGAGGCAGCGTCCATGAGAGATACAAGCATCACTAGACTGCACAGCAAACAGCATCTGCAATGACATCCTTATCTTGGTAATAGAAGGAAGAGCACAGTACACATGTCACTTTGCACAGTGCACCTTACTGTTAGTGAGCGTTTGGCTAGATCGGGTTGGGATGACTTCTATAAATCACATTTCCATGAGAAGGCATGCGTTGTTATGGGTTATCAATCTTTAAAAAAGTTGTATAATCAGTAAAACCATCAATAACATAATAAACGAGAGGATGGATTTAGAAAATATGTAGATATGGGCACATTGGTCTGATAATACATCTATGTCCTCTTTTTTAAATACATAGGTATGCAAATGTGCTTTCATGGCTACCAGATGAGAGAGTCAAACAATGTAGATCTCCCAGTGGTGGGTGCTTCCCATGATGCTATTGAGCGGAGCACAGAAGGTAGAGGCCAGGGTTCTGGAACCCAGCCAGCCTTCTAGATCCACCACAGCCTGATGAGGGAGGAGCAGTGGAACACAACAGAACACACGGAACCCACCATACTGCTGTCTGCTGCTACAGCCTGGCCTGCCTGCCACACATCACTCAACTGAGCAGGGCCGGGCTCAGTAACACAGGGAGGACTGAGAGCCAGCTTTCACCATCAAACACACATAAAATAGCTGTGCTCAATTGAGGAGAGCTAAGGCAGGGTTTTCACAGGAACCAACGCTATGTGGCACCGCAGCTTGATTAACTGTAACCCCCACCAAGTCATTCACACACAGCTTAGGTTTTCACAACCACGCAGGCGAAACGGTTCCATAGCAATGGGATATAAAGGAGAGGTCCGCTTGGTTGGGCAGCTGGGGTTAACAGAGAGCAGTGAGAGGGAGGGGGTCAGGGTTTGGGTATTACAAACGACGGGACTAATTTAACAGAAATAGCATTGCAAAATTCTAGTAACTTTCCACAAATTCCCATGTTTTTCATGAGGGAATAAGCAGGACATCCAGTGGCCTTCCAACTAGGATTTCTGGACCTTAGTGTTTAGTTTAAGGCCCATAGCTCTGTGCTACATCAGCAGGGTTTGTTTTTGTGATGAGGAGAAACAAGAGGCAGGTTGGTAGCTTTGAATCTGTGGAGGTGTTTCTGTGTTTCACCCGACCAGCACTCAGAGGGTCAGAGCAGAGGCAGCGGTGGCTGTTATGTTGAATAATCTGAGGCCATTAGGCCCGCGTCCCAAATGGCACCATATTCCCTACATTGCACTACTTTTAAACCCATAGGGCTCTGGTCAAATGTAGTGCACTACGTAGGGAATAGTGTGTCATTTGGGACTCCCCCTAGGTTTGTGCTGCTCGGCTCATCATGCTGCTCTACCACGCTCTGTTCTGGGTTTGAAATGCAGATGCTCTTTGGAGTTTTGTTCCCCTAATGCTTTTTCAGACAGCCAGGGTAAATAACTCAATAGCATATTTCATTTCTGCTGGAGAGGTTGATAAAACCGCCAAAATTCATCAGTGCTGTGCACTAGAATATCACTCGCCCATCTAGAGCTGCTTTCTAGAAATGTATGTGGATCTCAGGTCCCACTAGGCACAGACGTCAGTTCAACGTCTAGCTTTGATTTACATTTTGGTTGAGTTTTCAACTAATGTCAATTCAATGTGAAATCAACCAAAAATGGCACCCTGTCATTATCGCCGCAGAAAGTAGGGGTGCTGCAGAACCCCCTGATAAACTGAAATCATTTCCCCCAAAATGATATTACCCCTGTCTGAACAGACAGCAGTAAAATACTTCAAAATACTACACGTGAGAGCATCATTTTACCAGAGGATCAATAGCTTCTAAAAAATAGCTGTGGAATAAGTTTTATCACAGCACATGCACCAAATACAGAACAGCTTGTTCTCCATAGAAGGATTTTGGAACCGCTAACACTGGCACTTTGACACTAGCAATGGCTGCCAGTTCTGACTTGAATGGGAACTGCCATGTATGGATTATATTTCTATTGTTGGTTGCGGCTGTCAGTTTGCCTTTGACAAATGTTTAAATACAAATCGTGAGACAAATGTAGGCCTACCGTTTGGAAAGCTAATGCCTACTGCTGAAAAGAGAAGACTGATCTGTCTATAGAAACTAACCATTCTCTTCATCATGTAGCCTTTTCGTCTTATAAATATACTAACATGCTGAGAGAACATATTACAGAATGAGAATAACTTAGCATGTGTCCCAAATGGCACCATATTCCCTTTATAGTGCACTACTTTTGACCAGAGCTCTATGGGTAATAGGGTGCCATTTGAGACAGATCCAGTGACCTTTGACCTAATCCACCAGGGATAAAAACAGTTCTCTGTGTTTCCTTTTGTGAATTGTCACATAATGCAATTGATAATACATGTGCCACCATTTTTTCTAGTCTGACATTCTGAGTGTTATTATTCCTGTTGAATTTTTGAGCGATTCTGAGCCAACAGCACTGTTTTTCGAAGTACCTTATCTTGAGATATTGACACAAGAGCATCGGCCATGCTTCATCTTTATCATTGGGTGAGTGTGTCACTGGAAAGTGTTTTTTGTAGCCTACTGTAACCTATACTATATATAGTACATTCGGAAAGTTTTCATACCCCTTAACATTTTCCACATTTTGTTACGCTACAGCCTTATTCTAAAATTGATTCAATAGCTTTTCCCCTTATCTACACACAATACCCCATCATGGCAAAGCAAAAACAGTTTTTTAGAAATATTTGCAAATGTATAAAAAAAATAGAAATATCACATTTACATAAATATTCACACCCTTTACTCAGTACTTTGTCGAAGTAACAGTACTTTGTCTTCTTGGGTATGACGCTACAAGCTTGGCACACCTGTATTTGGGGAGTTTCTCCCATTCTTCTCTGCAGATTCTCTCAAGCTCTGTCAGGTTGGATGGGGAGTGTCGCTGCACAGCTATTTTCAAATCTCTTCACAGATGTTCAATCAGGTTAAAGTCTGGGCTCTGGCTGGGCCACTCAAGGACATTCAGACACTCCTGTGTTGTCTTGGCTGTATGCTTAGGGTCGTTGTCCTGTTGGAAGGTGAACCTTCGCCACTGTCTGAGGTCCTGAGCACTCTGGAGTAGGTGTTCATCAAGGATCTCTCTGTACTTTGTTCCGTTCACACTTGGCATTCAGACCAAAGAGTTCAATCTTGGTTTCATCAGACCAGAGAATCTGGTTTCTCATGGTCTGAAAGTCCTTCAGGTGCCTTTTAGAAAACTCCAAGCAGGCTGTCATGTGCCTTTTACTGAGGAGTCGCTTTCGTCTGGCCACTCTCCCATAAAGACCTGATTGTTGGACTGCTGCAGAGATGGTTGTCCTTCTGGAAGGTTCTCCCATCTCCAAAGAGAAACTCTGGAGCTCTGTCAGAGTGACCATCGGGTTCTTGGTCACCTCCCTGACCAAGGCCCTTCTCCCCCGATTGCTCAGTTCGGCCGGGCAGCTAGCTCTAGAAAGAGTCTTGGTGGTGCCAAACTTCTTCCATTTAAGAATGATGGAGACCACTGTGTTCTTGGGGACCTTCAATGCTGCATAAATGTTTTGGTAACCTTCCCTCAGATCTGTGCCTTCGACACAATCCTGTCTCAGGGCTCTACGGACAATTCCTTCGACCTCATGGCTTGGATTTTGCTCTGACATGCACTGTCAACTGTGCGATCTTATATAGACAGGTGTGTGCTTCTCCAAATCATGTCCAATCCATTGAATTTACCACAGGTGGACTGCAATCAAGTTGTAGAAACATTTCAAGGATGATCAATGGAAACAGGATGAACCTGAGCTCAATTTCCTAGTGTCACAGCAAAGAGTCTGAATACCTATCTAAGTAAACTTTTATTTTTCATATACAATACCAATCAAACGTTTGGACACACCTGCTCATTCAAGGGTTTTTCTTTATTTGTACTATTTTCTACATTGTAGAATAACATTGAAGGCATCACAACTATGAAATCACACATATGGAATCATGTAGTTACCAAAAAAAAGTGTTAAACAAATCAAAATATATTTAATATTTTAGATTCTTCAAAGTAGTCACCCTTTGCCTCGATGACAGCTTTGCACACTCTTGGCATTCTCTCAACCAGCTTCACCTGGATTGCTGTTCCAGTCTTGAAGGAGTTCCCACATATGCGGAGCACTTGTTGGCTGCTTTTCCTTCGCTCTGCGGTCCAACTCATCCCAAACCATCTCAATTTGGTTGAGGTCAGGTGATTGTGGATGCCAGGTCATCTGATGCAGCACTCCATCCCTATCCTACTTGGTCAAATAGCCCTTACACAGACTGGAGGTGTGTTGGGTCATTGTCCTGTTGAAAAACAAATGATAGTGGGACTAAGCGCAAACCAGATGGGATGGTGTATTGCTGCAGAATGCTGTGGTAGCCATGCTGGTTAAGTGTGCCTTGAATTCTAAATAAATTACAAACAGTGTCTCCAGCAAAGTACCCCCACACCATCACACCTCCTCCTCCATGCTTCACGGTGGGAACCACACATGCGGAGAACATCCATTCACCTAATCTGCGTCTCACAAAGACACTGGTTGAAAAGAAATATTCGCAAATATGGACTCATCAGACCAAAGGACAGATTTCCACTGGTCTCATGTCCATTGCTTGTATTTCTTGGCCCAAGCAAGTCTCTTCTTATTATTGATGTCCTTAAGTAGTGGTTTCTTTGCAGAAATTCGACCATGAAGGCCTGATTCACGCAGCCTCCTCTGAACAGTTGATGTTGAGATGTGTCTGTTACTTGAACGCTGTGAAGCATTTATTTTGGCTGCAATTTCTGAGGCTGGTGACTTTAATTAAGTTACCCTCTGCAGCAGAGGTATCTCTGGGTCTCCTTTCCTGTGGCGGTCCTCATGAGAGCCAGTTTCATCATAGCGCCTGATGGTTTTTGCGACTGCACTTTGAAGAGACGTTTTGACTGCCTTTATGTCTTAAAGTAATGATGGACTGTTGGTTCTCTTTGCTTATTTGAGCTGTTCTTGCCATAATATGAACTTGGCATTTTACCAAATAGGGTTATCTTCTGTATACCCCCCCCCTACCTTGTATCAGGAATCAAGGTAAGACCCAGATGCAGACACGTCGAATTGACAATGGTTTAATATTCCAACAGGGGCAGGCAATAGACAGGTCAAGACAGGCAGGGGTCAGTAAACCAGAGGTTGGGCAACGGTACTGGACGGCAGGCAGGCTCAGGGTCAGGGTAGGCAGAGGTCAACAATCCAGAGGTTGGCCCCGGAAAAGTGACAGGGAAGATTTTAATGTATCAGAATTTTAAGAAATATAGGCCTACCGGTTCAATATGCGTAATCAATCAGGGTGTCCATCCACGCAGCCAGCGCCATCAATAGACAAGCGGTATCGGCCAAATGAAGCACATTTACATGTCCTTAAAAACAGCCTATAACAAATTACAAAAACACTATTCCCCGTGTTTTGATGTGTAGCATATTCAAAACGTTATAAACCTATTGTTTTATTGATTTTTAATTTCCTAAAACAATAATTGTCCATCTCATGGTTCAGCTGTCAGAGATTTGAGCACCAAATGCATCAGGGAATTGCATGCATGGGCCTATTAGGCTTAGGTGTTCACTGTGTGATATGAATATTTAAAAACTAAATATAAAAGGAAGAAAAGCTTAGGCCCTAGAGAGAGAGAGATATGCCAGCAGCATGCTACGACACCAACATTCATTTCTTTATACTTGTCAGATAGGCTACAACGTCAACTATAGGTCTACAGATTGGACTATAGCCATACATAAGTACGTAGGCAAAAAAAATGTATCTGATTTATAAAGATAAGAATTATATTGTTAGATTATAGGAGTAACTCTGGTAGGCCTAAATCATTCTTCCTCACCTCAAGTTCAAATGTCGGAGTCGGTTGGAGTGCCAGTGCGCATTGCCTTCATATCACAGACCTGCAGTATAATATGCTAATAGCCGCACACCACCAAACCTTCACAAAAGTTTCCAAACATTATCAGGGTAATAAGTAAGTCAAGCCATTGTTTATGGGGAAAATACGAGCAGGATATTACATCACGGCCAACACAACATTACAGTTGAAACTTCATTTGGACAAAGAAAATGGCTCAACAGAATGAAACTAAACACTTGCAAACTGGTTTAAACCCAATAAATGACAGCAATAGGTTAATGATATTTATTTGACTTATAACGTATATTAAACTAAATAAGGAGTACACCATTAGAAAGACATATAACTTAATTTAACCAACAAAAATGTCTAAACAGAATGAAACAAAACACATTTAGCATATTTAAAGAACTGGTTTAGATGATCAAATAAGCCTACAATAATAACAGTGATATAAAATAATGATAATGGTATAAACAAATGATTATAAATACAACATTTTTATAAAGTTCCAAAATTGCATCCTACCTGAAAAGTGAGTTGCACAGTAGCCTGCATTTGGGCATTTGTGTGGCATTAACAAATCTTCTGCTTATGTCTTCTATCATGTAAATGACTTAGAATAGCATGAAATGCATTTATAAAAGGCCCCAAAAAATGTCAGTCCCTGCAACAACAAAAAAATCCCCATGTGTGGAAATTCTAAACATTTGTCTGCTCAACTGTATGCCACTACGCACATTGATTCAACCAGTTGTTGCACAGTTAGGGTGCTAGCTAGAGGATACGGTATTTGAGGCATAAAACAACAATCATTATTGTTCAATAGCTCAGTATTTGAAACATGATGACTTAATGATTGTGTAATATAGGATTTAACTTCAAAAGTAATGTCTTTCACCATTTCTGGAATTTTTCTCTCCTTACAACATTTCTCCCATTTCTACTCTTTATAATCAACAGGTTGTTGTTGGAGGGTGGACTATACACAGGCATTGGTCGCCCTCTAGTGTTTATTTATGGTCAGTACAGCTCTATATGCCATGCACTGTATGGGCCATAACATTCATGGCATTTTAGCCATTGGTGGAAAAAGTACCCAATTGTCATACTTCAGTACAAGTAAAGATACCTTAATAGAAAATGACTCAAGTAAAAGTAAAAGTCACCCAGGGAAATGCTACTTGAGTAAAAGTATTTGGTTTTAAATATACTAAAATATCAAAAGTAAATGTAATTGCAAAAATGAACTTAAGCATCAAAAGTAAAAGCAATAGTATACATCTTTTCAAATTCCTTATATGAAGCAAACCAGGTGGTACCATTTTAAATATTTGTTGTATTTACGGACAGCCAGCGGCATGCTCCAAGCAAAGCATGTGTTTGGTGAGTCAGCCAGATCAGAGGCAGTACAGTAGGGATGACCAGCAATGTTCTCTTGATAAGTGTGTGAATTAGACAATTTTCCTTTCCTGCTAAACATTCAAAATGTAACAAGTACTTTTTGGGGGTCAGGGAAAATGTCAAATGTACATTATTTTCAATAGGAATGTAGTGAAGTAAAAGTAAAAGTAGTCCAACATTATAAATAGTAAAGTACAGATAATCCCAGTATATTTTCTTAAGTACTTTACACCACTGATTTTAGCACATACAGTATTGAAAAACATTGACATCTATTGCAAGTGGAACTTTATACATTATCTTTGGCATAACGGTCACTGAATGGATTTTTAGGTTATGCTGAAAGATCTACAAATGTACCTGATAAGATCCACACAAAACCCCACAAACAGCAGGTCTATATGTGAGGGAAAACCCCACAAACAGTAGGTCTATGTGAGGTAAAACCCCACAAACAGTAGGTCTATGTGAGGTAAAACCCCACAAACAGTAGGTCTATGTGAGGTAAAACCCCACAAACAGTAGGTCTATGTGAGGTAAAACCCCACAAACAGTAGGTCTATGTGAGGTAAAACCCCACAAACAGTAGGTCTATGTGAGGGAAAACCCCACAAACAGTAGGTCTATGTGAGGTAAAACCCCACAAACAGTAGGTCTATGTGAGGTAAAACCCCACAAACAGTAGGTCTATGTGAGGTAAAACCCCACAAACAGTAGGTCTATGTGAGGTAAAACCCCACAAACAGTAGGTCTATGTGAGGTAAAACCCCACAAACAGTAGGTCTATGTGAGGTAAAACCCCACAAACAGTAGGTCTATGTGAGGGAAAACCTCACAAACAGTAGGTCTATGTGAGGGAAAACCCCACAAACAGTAAGTCTATGTGAGGGAAAATCCCACAAACAGTAGGTCTATGTGAGGGAAAACCCCACAAACAGTAGGTCTATGTGAGGGAAAACCCCACAAACAGTAGGTCTATGTGAGGGAAGGGGAACTAAACAATCAGATTCAACAGGAATATAGGAATATACCATTCTAATTATGCATAGCTGACATTTCCCCAGTAGCAGTAGGCTGGGGTGCTGGGGATGACTAAGACAGACAGTGACGACAGCAGCTGTAGCGTTGGCGTACTGTACGGACCTCTGTGCTGAAGAGAGTCACACTAACAATGAGTCAGAAGTACAGTAGTAAATAGGGAATAGTTTGGGACGCATTTTCTCTGTATTGGGGCAGCAGGTAGCAGTTAAGAATGTTGGGCCAGTAACCGAAAGTTTGCTGGTTCAAATCCCTGAGCCGACGAGGTGAAAAGTCCGTCGATGTGCCCTTGAGCAAGGAACATAAACCTAAGTGCTCCTGTCAGTGGCTCTGGATAAGTCTGCTAAAATGACAAAAAACACCTCAGCAAACAAGCTGTCATTCCACAGAGACTGGAGACCAGAGGAAATTTAGAGAAAGACACACAGCAATTACTAAATTAATATCTGTTGTTAACAGTCAATGGCACCATGTCTTTATACATACAAACACTGTCTTCATACATACAGAGCTGTGTTATCTGAACATACAGTTGAAGTCGGAAGTTTACATACACCTTAGCCAAATACATTTAAACTCAATTTCACACAATTCCTGACATTTAATCCTAGTAACAATTCCCTGTCTTAGGTCAGTTAGGATCACCACTTTATTTTAAGAATGTGAAATGTCAGAATAATAGTAGAGATAATGATTAATTTCAGCTTGTATTTCTTTCATAACATTCCCAGTGGGTCAGAAGTTTAGATACACTCAATTAGTATTTGGTAGCATTGCCTTTAAATTGTTTCATTTGGGTCAAACGTTTCGGGTAGCCTTCCACAAGCTTCCCACAATAAGCTGGGTGAATTTTGGCCCATGCCTCCTGACAGAGCTGGTGTAACTGAGTCAGGTTTGTAGGTCTCAATGCTTGCAACCGCTTTTTCAGTTCTGCCCACACATTTTCTATAGGATTGAGGTCAGGGCTTCGTGATGGCAACTCCAATACCTTGACTTTGTTGTCCTTAAGCCATTTTGCCACACCTTTGGAAGTATGCTTGTTGATATGTTCATATGGAAGACCCATTTGCGACCAAGTTTTAACTTCCTGACTGATGTCTTGAGATGTTGCTTCAATATATCCACATACTTTTCCTACCCCATGATGCCATCTATTTTGTGTAGTGCACCAGTCCCTCCTGCAGCAAAGCACCCACACAACATGATGCTGCCACCCTGTGCTTCACGGTTGGGATGGTGTTCTTTGGCTTGCAAGCATCCCCCTTTTTCCTCCAAACATAATGATGGTCATTATGGCCAAACAGTTCTATTTTTGTTTCATCAGACCAGAGGACATTTCTCCAAAAAGTACCATCTTTGTCCCCATGTTCAGTTACAAACCGTAGTCTGGCTTTTTTTATGGAGGTTTTGGAGCAGTGGCTTCTTACTTGCGGAGCGGCCTTTCAGGTTATGTCGATACAGGACTCGTTTTACTGTGGATATACTGTGGATATAGATACTTTTTTACCTGTTTCCTCCAGCATCTTCACAAGGTCCTTTGTTCTGGGATTGATTTGCACATTTAGCACCAAAGTACGTTAATCTCTAGGAGACAGAACGCGTCTCCTTTCTGAGCGGTATGACGACTGTGTGGTCCCATGGTGTTTATTCTATTGTTATACTATTGTTTTAACAGATGAACGTGGTACCTTCAGGTGTTTGGAAATTGCTTCCAAGGATGAACCAGACTTGGAGGTCTACAATTTTTTTTCTGAGGTCTTGGCTAATTTCTTTTGATTTTCCCATGATGACAAGCAAAGAGGCACTGAGTTTGAAGGTAGGCCTTGAAATACATCCACAGGTACACCTCCAATTGACTCAAATGATGTCAATTAGCCTATCAGAAGCTTCTAAAGCCAAGACATCATTTTCTGGAATTTTCCAAGCTGTTTAAAGGCACAGTCAACTTAGTGTATGTAAACATCTGACCCACTGGAATTGTGATACAGTGAATTATAAATTAAATAATATGTCTGTAAACAATTCTGGAAAAACTACTTGTGTCATGCACAAAGTAGATGTCCTAACCGACTTGCCAAAACTATAGTTTGTTAACAAGAAATGTGTGGAGTGGTTGAAAAACGAGTTTTAATGACTCCAACCTAAGTGTATGTAAACTTCTGACTTCAACTGTATGTGGAATAGTTCAAGTGTTCTTGTCGTAGCATTTGAAAATGTATGTATTTGTTCATCGATCTTAAAAATATTTTTTATGGTAGTGAAAGAAGTTTAGAAGTGAAAATTGTTATTGTTGAACAAATGTAAGCCTAGTGTAGTATTAGAAGTGACTGAAGCAAGCATATTAATTATGCGTTGCTGACATTTCCACACCAGTCGGGTGGCTGGGTCTCTGAGGATGACTCAGGGGGGCTGTGGCAGACCGTGATGGCAGCAGTAGTAAGTGGTATCGCAGGTGTAAAAGTGGAAATTGGAGTTGATGATCCTTGATCAGTATGCCTGACAACAAGTGTCAAAAAATTCCTACAAATGTGTTGCTTTTTGGAATTAAGTTGTGTTTTATGAGCTCTGTCTAGACTTGTTCCACTCTTTGAACCGTCCAAACGGTGCGTCACCTTGGCGTACCCCGCGGCAGAGGCAGTAGTGGTAGCGTTGGTGTACACTATGTTACGTACCTCTGTGGGAGAGTTTCTGCAGCAGTGTCCTGAAGTGCTGAACCACAGACAGAGATACATCATAGGTGTACGCCTCTGTCCCCGGAACTGGTTTGGAGTGACAGCTCCCGAACATTCCATCTGGGGACAGGAGGACACAGAGAGTCAGGAACATACTGTATGGTACTAAACTCTGCCATACAGATTCCCCATTCCAGGGACTTTAAACATTAATAACAGAGACCAACAGAAGGACTTTGATACAATTATTATTATGAGTTTTAAAAAAACGGCTATTTTTATGACTCACCAAGAAGCACAACACTCTCCCTTCAGTACCAACCCAGTGAGCACAGATTTTTTCATCTTCAATGGGAGCTAATGCTTCTCACTAGACATGATGCTATCAGCATGGTGAAAAGCACTGGCTCATCAATAGAGAGACGTTATCAATGAAGGCTCATCTTATCTACATATCAGCGGCCCTGAGCTCTACGCTGTGTCCAATGGGCTCTGGGGTGACGCACTCGGAGGTGCACATACAGCAGGATTCATATTTAATCTACCCACTATCTAAACAAGAATAGAAAGCCAGCACTTATAAAAGTGTAGATACGTCCCAAATGGCACCCTATTCCCTTGTGCACTACTTTTGACACAAGCCCTATGGCTGCCAATTTGGGAAGCAACCTTTGCCAATTACTGCACAACAGCATAATGTGAAAGACAGTAGAGTAACATTGCATTGCAAAATGTATGAATTCATCATGCTCATTTGTTTTGGTTCACAAATCACTCATTCAAATGGTGCCGTGCAAACATGTTGGCAATGGTCCATGTTGGGCTATGGAAACAGCCCAGCCTTTTTGTTTTAGAAGACCCCCATTGTAACATTTATGAGGAGACTGAGAGTGGCCTGGCACCGAGCTGTATGGTGTCCAGTCGGTCTCTCTACTGCCTGTAACAACCATTCACTCTCTGTCACCATCTCTGTTTCTATAATGGGAAACATGAGCGATAAGAGACAGTAACCTATGCATTTACCACTTTTACTTTTGCAATGACACATGTTTTTGTATTGTACCTATTGCCAATATTGTGTAATGTATGTTTTTGCTTATGTATGACCAGGAAGATGATTGTTATGTTGATAACCATAAATCAATCTAATCCAATGTATATTCACACAACATGGAGGTATAGTATAATATACCATATCCTATCAAATGTTATTCCGTAAAGCATCAGTTGTATCAGGCTTGTGTCTTTGGATTCTTTCTTTTCATATTGTCCTCTTGCTGTACTGTGGTGAAGTTCAAGGCAACATTTGAATTATTACTCGTAATTATAGCAATGCAGATTTAAGTCCGAAACAGCTTCTTTCTCATCTATCTTGGCCCCTGTACATGGGGGTGTTCATCAAAGCCAGAGCCCCCTTCCTTCAACTTGATTTACGGCGGGGATTACAGCAAAGGAGAATTTAAAGGCCATTTCCATGGGAGTGGTTTGCCTTATGATTGAGGAGATGCTCGCTGGAGTTTAGAAATGCCTTGTTGGATTCTGACTGATGTATTATCCCTGCTTGGAAGTGACCCGGTGGTCATGTTCTGCTGTGCTACACTGGTCTGTACAGCTGGAGTAACTCTAAACAACTCCCATATTCAATCAAAACAACCGGAAGCAACTTCCACAATCCATCTTTATACGATATCACCAAAATGATGACTAAGGGGAAACCTATAAATGGATAGGATAAGTGCATAGATTTCTGAATTCTGATTGTCTCATACCAAAAACAAGAAGATACTTCAAGCCTAAATATAACATTTATCCTGTAAAAGATCTCCTCCGCATTGCACTACACCTCAGCTCTTTCTCCAGTGTGTGACAGTCAGATCACAGCCAATGCACAGCATCAGTGGATGCAGCTAATCAGCTGTGAGTGATGCTAAAGCTAATAAAAGGTTCTCTGAGTGGGAGGCTATGAGTCACTGGGCCATGCTGCTGCTAGCTGCCAGAGCAGGATGATGTGTATTGCCTATCCAGCTTGTAACCCAAATGGCAATCTATTCCCTATAAGCGAACAGGCTCTGGACAAACGAGGTGCACTATATAGGGGATAGGGTGTCATTTGGGATGCCGCAAGTGTCCGATTGTGCCGTGGGATGCCAGAGTAATTGATCTTGGTGTCTGTGGGGTTCTGGCCAAGCTCTGTATGGCCCCCAGGAGGGGCCCAGTCCATTAGGCTGAATGGTATTTATATGGGAGAGATATGGTAGTTAAAGTGTAGAGATATGGTAGATATAGTATAGAGATATGGTAGATATAGTATAGAGATATGGTAGTTAAAGTGTAGAGATATGGTAGATATAGTATAGAGATATGGTAGATATAGTATAGAGATATGGTAGATATAGTATAGAGATATGGTAGGTATAGAATAGAGATACGGTAGATATAGAATAGAGATACGGTAGATATAGTATAGAGATACGGTAGATATAGTACAGAGATACGGTAGATATAGTATAGAGATACGGTAGATATAGTATAGAGATACGGTAGATATAGTATAGAGATATGGTAGATATAGTATAGAGATATGGTAGATATAGTATAGAGATATGGTAGATATAGTATAGAGATATGGTAGTTATATTTCTTTATTTCACCTTGGCCAGGAAGGCTATTTGAGACCAAGTTCTCATTTACAACTGCGACCTGGCCAAGATAAAGCAAAGCAGTTCGACACATACAACAACAGAGTTACACATGGAGTAAAACAAACATACAGTCAATAATACAATAGAAAAATAAGTCTATATAGGATGTGAGCAAATGAGGTGAGATAAGGGAGGTAAAGGCAAAAAAAAGGCCATGGTGGCAAAGTAAATACAATATAGAAAGTAAAACACTGGAATGGTAGATTTGCAGTGGAAGAATGCGCAAAAGGAGCAAAATAAATAAATACAGTAGGGGAAGAGGTAGTTGTTTAGGCTAAATTATAGATGGGCTATGTACAGGTGCAGTAATCTGAAAATCAAATCAAGAGTCGGCTTTCTATTCCGCAACAAAGCCTCCTTCACCCACGCCGCCAAGCTTACCCTAGTAAAACTGACTATCCTACCGATCCTCGACTTCGGCGATGTCATCTACAAAATGGCTTCCAACACTCTACTCAGCAAACTGGATGCAGTCTATCACAGTGCCATCCGTTTTGTCACCAAAGCACCTTATACCACCCACCACTGCGACTTGTATGCTCTAGTCGGCTGGCCCTCGCTACATATTCGTCGCCAGACCCACTGGCTCCAGGTCATCTACAAGTCCATGCTAGGTAAAGCTCCGCCTTATCTCAGTTCACTGGTCACGATGGCAACACCCATCCGTAGCACGCGCTCCAGCAGGTGTATCTCACTGATCATCCCTAAAGCCAACACCTCATTTGGCCGCCTTTCGTTCCAGTACTCTGCTGCCTGTGACTGGAACGAACTGCAAAAATCGCTGAAGTTGGAGACTTTTATCTCCCTCACCAACTTCAAACATCAGCTATCCGAGCAGCTAACCGATCGCTGCAGCTGTACATAGTCTATTGGTAAATAGCCCACCCATTTTCACCTACCTCATTCCCATACTGTTTTTATACTGTTTTTTTTATTTTTTTATTTATTTACTTTTCTGCTCTTTTGCACACCAATATCTCTACCTGTACATGACCATCTGATCAGTTATCACTCCAGTGTTAATCTGCAAAATTGTATTATTCGCCTACCTCCTCATGCCTTTTGCACACATTGTATATAGACTGCCCATTTTTTTTCTACTGTGTTATTGACTTGTTAATTGTTTACTCCATGTGTAACTCTGTGTTGTCTGTTCACACTGCTATGCTTTATCTTGGCCAGGTCGCAGTTGCAAATGAGAACTTGTTCTCAACTAGCCTACCTGGTTAAATAAAGGTGAAATAAAAAAATAAAATAAAAAAAAGCTGAAATAAAAATAATGGCGTGCAAAGGAGCAAAATAAATAAATACAGTAGGGGAAGAGTTAGTTGTTTAGGCTAAATTATAGATGGGCTATGTACAGGTGCAGTAATCTGTGAGCTGCTCTGACAGCTGGTGCTTAAAGCTAGTGAGGGAGATAAGTGTTTCCAGTCTCAGAGATTTTTGTAGTTCGTTCCAGTCATTGGCAGCAGGGAACTGGAAGGAGAGGCGGCCAATGGAATAATTGGTTTTGGGGGTGACCAGAGAGATATACCTGCTGGAGCGCGTGCTACAGGTGGGTGCTGCTATGGTGACCAGCAAGCTGAGATAAGTGGGGACTTTACCTAGCAGGGTCTTGTAGATGACCTGGAGCCAGTGGGTTTGGCGACGAGTATGAAGCGAGGGCCAACCAATGAGAGCGTACAGGTCGCAGTGGTGGGTAGTATATGGGGCTTTGGTGACAAAACGGATGGCACTGTGATAGACTGCATCCAATTGGTTGAGTATGGTATTGGAGGCTATTTTGTAAATGACATCGCCGAAGTCGAGGATCGGTAGGATGGTCAGTTTTACGAGGGTATGTTTGGCAGCATGAGTGAAGGATGCTTTGTTGCAAAATAGGAAGCCAATTGTAGATTTAACTTTGGATTGGAGATGTTTGATGTGAGTCTGGAAGGAGAGTTTACAGTCTAACCAGAGACCTAGGTATTTGTAGTTGTCCACATATTCTAAGTCAGAGCCGTCCAGAGTAGTGATGTTGGACAGGCGGGCAGGTGCAGGCAGCGATCGGTTGAAGAGCGTGCATTTAGTTTCACTTGTATTTAACAGCAATTGGAGGCCACGGAGGAGAGTTGTATGGCATTGACGCTCACCTGGAGGGTTGTTAACACAGTGTCCAAAGAAGGGCCAGAAGTATACAGAATGGTGTCGTCTGCATAGACGTGGATCAGAGACTCACATGCAGCAAGAGCGACATCATTGATGTATACAGAGAAGAGAGAAGAGAGTCGGCCCAAGAATTGAACCCTGTGGCACCCCCATAGAGACTGCCAGAGGCCCGGACAACAGACCCTCCGATTCGACACACTGAACTCTATCAGAGAAGTAGTTGGTGAACCAGGCGAGGCAATCATTTGAGAAACCAAGGCTGTCGAGTCTGACGATGAGGATGTGGTGATTGACAGAGTCGAAAGCCTTGGCCAGGTCAATGAATACATGGGCTTTACAGTGTCCCAGAATTTTTTTGAGTTTGTGTTGCAGGAAGCAAATTTCTACTTGAAAAAGCTAGCCTTAGCTTTTCTAACTACATTTACATTTTACATTTAAGTCATTTAGCAGACGCTCTTATCCAGAGCGACTTACAAATTGGTGCATTCACCTTATGACCTCCAGTGGAACAGTAGTGCATCTAAATCTTTTCAGGGGGAGGGGGGGTGAGAGGGATTACTTTATCCTATCCTAGGTATTCCTTAAAGAGGTGGGGTTTCAGGTGTCTCCGGAAGGTGGTGATTGACTCCGCTGTCCTGGCGTCGTGAGGGAGTTTGTTCCACCATTGGGGGGCCAGAGCAGCGAACAGTTTTGACTGGGCTGAGCGGGAACTGTACTTCCTCAGTGGTAGGGAGGCGAGCAGGCCAGAGGTGGATGAACGCAGTGCCCTTGTTTGGGTGTAGGGCCTGATCAGAGCCTGGAGGTACTGAGGTGCCGTTCCCCTCACAGCTCCGTAGGCAAGCACCATGGTCTTGTAGCGGATGCGAGCTTCAACTGGAAGCCAGTGGAGGGAGCGGAGGAGCGGGGTGACGTGAGAGAACTTGGGAGGGTTGAACACCAGACGGGCTGCGGCGTTCTGGATGAGTTGTAGGGGTTTAATGGCACAGGCAGGGAGCCCAGCCAACAGCGAGTTGCAGTAATCCAGACGGGAGATGACAAGTGCCTGGATTAGGACCTGCGCCGCTTCCTGTGTGAGGCAGGGTCGTACTCTGCGGATGTTGTAGAGCATGAACCTACAGGAACGGGCCACCGCCTTGATGTTAGTTGAGAACGACAGGGTGTTGTCCAGGATCACGCCAAGGTTCTTAGCGCTCTGGGAGGAGGACACAATGGAGTTGTCAACCGTGATGGCGAGATCATGGAACGGGCAGTCCTTCCCCGGGAGGAAGAGCAGCTCCGTCTTGCCGAGGTTCAGCTTGAGGTGGTGATCCGTCATCCACACGGATATGTCTGCCAGACATGCAGAGATGCGATTCGCCACCTGGTCATCAGAAGGGGGAAAGGAGAAGATTAATTGTGTGTCGTCTGCATAGCAATGATAGGAGAGACCATGTGAGGTTATGACAGAGCCAAGTGACTTGGTGTATAGCGAGAATAGGAGAGGGCCTAGAACAGAGCCCTGGGGACACCAGTGGTGAGAGCACGTGGTGTGGAGACGGATTCTCGCCACGCCACCTGGTAGGAGCGACCTGTCAGGTAGGACGCAATCCAAGCGTGGGCCGCGCCGGAGATGCCCAACTCGGAGAGGGTGGAGAGGAGGATCTGATGGTTCACAGTATCGAAGGCAGCCGATAGGTCTAGAAGGATGAGAGCAGAGGAGAGAGAGTTAGCTTTAGCAGTGCGGAGGGCCTCCGTGATACAGAGAAGAGCAGTCTCAGTTGAATGACTAGTCTTGAAACCTGACTGATTTGGATCAAGAAGGTCATTCTGAGAGAGATAGCGGGAGAGCTGGCCAAGGACGGCACGTTCAAGAGTTTTGGAGAGAAAAGAAAGAAGGGATACTGGTCTGTAGTTGTTGACATCGGAGGGATCGAGTGTAGGTTTTTTCAGAAGGGGTGCAACTCTCGCTCTCTTGAAGACGGAAGGGACGTAGCCAGCGGTCAGGGATGAGTTGATGAGCGAGGTGAGGTAAGGGAGGAGGTCTCCGGAAATGGTCTGGAGAAGAGAGGAGGGGATAGGGTCAAGCGGGCAGGTTGTAGGGCGGCCGGCCGTCACAAGACGCGAGATTTCATCTGGAGAGAGAGGGGAGAAAGAGGTCAGAGCACAGGGTAGGGCAGTGTGAGCAGAACCAGCGGTGTCGTTTGACTTAGCAAACGAGGATCGGATGTCGTCGACCTTCTTTTCAAAATGGTTGACGAAGTCATCTGCAGAGAGGGAGGAGGGGGGGGGAGGGGGAGGAGGATTCAGGAGGGAGGAGAAGGTTGCAAAGAGCTTCCTAGGGTTAGAGGCAGATGCTTGGAATTTAGAGTGGTAGAAAGTGGCTTTAGCAGCAGAGAGAGAAGAGGAAAATGTAGAGAGGAGGGAGTGAAAGGATGTCAGGTCCGCAGGGAGGCGAGTTTTCCTCCATTTCCGCTCGGCTGCCCGGAGCCCTGTTCTGTGAGCTCGCAATGAGTCGTCGAGCCACGGAGCGGGAGGGGAGGACCGAGCCGGCCTGGAGGATAGGGGACATAGAGAGTCAAAGGATGCAGAAAGGGAGGAGAGGAGGGTTGAGGAGGCAGAACTGCCTCCTCAACTAACTGCCTGTGTATATTGGTTTCTAACTTCCCTGAAAAGTTGCATATCACGGGGGCTGTTCGATGCTAATGCAGAACGCCATAGGATGTTTTTGTGTTGGTTAAGGGCAGTCAGGTCTGGAGAGAACCAAGGGCTATATCTGTTCCTGGTTCTACATTTCTTGAATTGGGGCATGCTTATTTAAGATGGTGAGGAAGGCATTTAAAATAAATAACCAGGCATCCTCTACTGACGGGATGAGGTCAATATCCTTCCAGGATACCCGGGCCAGGTCGATTAGAAAGTCTTGCTCGCTGAAGTGTTTCAGGGAGCGTTTGACAGTGATGAGTGGAGGTCGCTTGACCGCTGACCCATTACGGATGCAGGCAATGAGGCAGTGATCGCTGAGATCTTGGTTGAAAACAGCAGAGGTGTATTTAGAGGGCAAGTTGGTTAGGATGATATCTATGAGGGTGCCCGTGTTTACGGCTTTGGGGTGGTACCTGGTAGGTTCATTGATAATTTGTGTGAGATTGAGGGCATCAAGCTTAGATTGTAGGATGGCTGGGGTGTTAGATAGATGGGGGGCAATCAGTTCACATATAGTGTCCAGAGCACAGCTGGGGGCAGAGGGTGGTCTATAGCAGGCGGCAACAGTGAGAGACTTGTTTTTAGAGAGTTGGATTTTTAAAAGTAGAAGTTCAAATTGTTTGGGTACAGACCTGGATAGTAGGACAGAACTCCACAGGCTATCTCTGCAGTAGATTGCAACACCGCCCCCATTGGCCGTTCGATCGAGTCTGAAAATGTTGTAGTTAGGGATGGAGATTTCAGAGTTTTTGGTGGTCTTCCTAAGCCAGGATTCAGACACGGCTAGACGAGATATGGTTGATATAGTGTATAGATATGGTAGGTATAGTGTACAGATATGGTAGATATAGTACTGAGATATGGTAGATATAGTATAGAAATATGGTAGATATAGTGTATAGATATGGTAGATATAGTATATTGATATGGTAGATATAGTATATTGATATGGTAGATATAGTGTACAGATATGGTAGACATAGTAGAGATATGGTAGACAGTGTAGAGATATGGTAGATATAGTGTAGAGATATGGTATATATAGTGTAGAGATATGGTAGATATAGTGTAGAGATATGGTATATATAGTGTAGAGATATGGTATATATAGTGTAGAGATATGGTATATATAGTGTAGAGATATGGTAGATATAGTGTAGAGATATACTAGATATAGTATAGAGATATACTAGATATAGTATAGAGATATACTAGATATAGTATAGAGATATACTAGATATAGTATAGAGATATACTAGATATAGTATAGAGATATACTAGATCTCATTAAACAAATGTTTTAGACTTAAGCTAAACAGATGATGATGATGATTTCAGTTGATGGAAAGCTTTCCGTGCCACATACAGTATAAAGCATCACATCTGTGGTCCATTACAATTTCCCCTTTAATAAGCAGAGCATCCGCAACCACAACCACGTTTACCACAGAGCTGGCCATGACACTTCACCATTTCAGGAAGCAGGAGGGCCAGAATCAAACATGATTGTTCTTTTCTCAATATAGTTTATGTACTGTATTTTTTTTTTAAACGGCTATTTATTTATTGAATCAGTAAGAGTTGCTACATTTTGAGTTGCTTGAGACAAACAAACAGGCTGTCTTGTTATCAGAGACCAAAACCTACTAGCTGGGAGGAGTCACACAGCAATCTGAATCTGTCCGTGACATGTTGGATGAAGACCTGTTAGGACACAGCTGGGTAATGGGCCAATTTATTTCCATTCCCCTGTTACCATGATGATGCCAGTTGAGTGTTTGTCCCCAACTCCCCTTTTGCTAATCAGAGTAGGAGCTGGAACAGATTAGAGCATCCTCTTTTGTTTGTGTGGTGCTCCAGCAAGTTTTCAACAGGCATCTGATGCCTCTCCGCCTGCTCGTCTCAAAAAGCACCTGGTGTCTGTTGTCTTAATGAGAAAGGGTTAGATTCAGCTAGCCAACATCAGGCACTTTGGAGGAAATCGCAGTATGTGCTTCTACTAGCAGAATCTTAATGGTTTTATATGGGAAATGATCATACATTGGTGCTAAATTGTGGAACATCTGTTCTCCACAGTTTTCTATTGGTAAGATAGAATACAGTGCGCGTGTGTGTGCGTGCGTGTGTACGTGCGTGTGTACGTGCGTGTGTACGTGCGACCCCACTTGATGTATTGAACATTTGATGTAAATGTACCCTTTGCTTCTAAAGTGAGCCAAGCATAAATAAATGTATAGGTCCAAATTAAATAACTACGGTGTGAATATACTGTATTATACCACACAAGACCTTAACTGTTGTTAATACTCAAATCAAACGTTGTCACGTGCCGAATACAACAAGTGTAGACCTTACCGTGAAATGCTTACTTACAGGCCCTTAACCAACAGTACAGTTCAAGAAGAGTTTTAGAAAATATTGACTAAATAAACTAAAGTAAAAGAAATGTAAAAGTAAAAAGTAACACAATAACATAACAATAAGGAGGCTGTATACAGGGGGTACCGAGTTAGTGTGTGGGGTTACAGGTTAGAGGTAATTTGTACATGTAGGTAGGGGTGAAGTGATTATGTATAGATAATAACCAGCGAGTAGCTGCAGTGTACAAAACAAGTGGGGGGGCATCAATGTAAATAGTCCAGTGGCCATTGATTAATTGTACAGCAGTCTAAAGGCTTGGGGGTAGAAGCTGTTAAGGAGCTTTTTGGTCCTAGACTTGGGGCTCCTGCACCGCTTGCCGTGCGGTAGTAGTCGATGACTTGGGTGACTGGAGTCTGACAATTTTATAGGCTTTCCTCTGACACGCTTATTATATAGGTCCACTAACCACTGTAGCGCCTTACGGTCAGATGCCGAGCAGTTGCCATACCAGGAGGTGATGCAACTGGTCAGGATGCTCTCTTTAAAAAATAAATCATAATTTAAAATTTTACCCCTTTTTTCTCCCCAATTTCGTGGTATCCAATTGTTAGTAGCTACTATCTTGTCTCATCGCTACAACTCCCGTATGGGCTCGGGAGAGACGAAGGTTGAAAGTCATGCGTCCTCCGATACACAACCCAACCAAGCCGCACTGCTTCTTAACACAGCGCACATCCAACCCGGAAGCCAGCCGCACCATTGTGTCGGAGGAAACACGCACTGCGCCCGGTCCGCCACAGGAGTCGCTGGTGCACGATGAGACAAGGATATCCCTACCGGCCAAACCCTCCCTAACCCGGACGACGTTAGGCCAATTGTGCGTCGCCCCACGGACCTCCCGGTCGCGACCGGTTACGACAGAGCCCAGAGTCTCTGGTGGCACAGCTGGCGCTGCAGTACAGTGCCCTTAACCACTGCGCCACCCGGGAGGCTGGTCAGGATGCTCTCGATGGTGCAGCTGTAGAACTTTTTGAGGATCTGGGGACCCATGCCAAATATTTTCAGTCTCCTGAGGGGGAAAAGGTTTTGTTGTGCCCTCTTCACGACTGTCTTGGTGTGTTTGGACCATGATAGTTCGTTGGTGATGTGGACACCAAGGAACTTAAAACTCTCCACCCGCTCCACTACAGTCCCGTCAATGTTAATGGGTGCATGTTCGGCCCGCCTTCTCCTGTAGTCCACGATCAGCTCCTTAATCTTACAGCATGAATTTACCAAGGCTTTCTCCGCCTTGTACAGAAAGTAAACCGTATTAATTACAGCAACATCTTAATTGATTTAATCAGAATCTATTCTGCACTGGAGTTTTACAAAATGACTCCATAAACAATGTAACAAAGCACTTCTGAAATGTCCAAAAGAAAAGTACAAGGAAGTGTATACTTATTGACTACAGGTGTTCCTGTATCAGGGAAGGAATGTTTCAATTTCACTGTTGAGCACACAGAGGGTGTTCCTTGTGGAACTAAGACAGGCTAAGGGAGCATTCTGTACTACCGCTATTTAATTATAAATCACACATCACACAATACAGACTAGGAAACTGATGAACATTTACTGGGAAATCAGAGGAGAATACTCTAGACATATCCGGCACATTTTCAATATCATTGTATACATGTATACATCAACTGTTCATGTAGCAATCATTCAGAATCAGTAAAGCATGTCTGTCATTCTTGACTTTTTTTGGCGGAAAATGTATGAAACAGTACTGTAATTGCACAACAAGGTGGCGACTGACTGACCATTCAAGGGCCTGCTGGAGGCGTTTGCTAACTTTTTAAAACTCAGGCCCCCCTTCCAGCATTGGGGGACATCCCGCACCCAGCTAAAACTATTTAGATGACAATGGCTAGTTGATCTGGACATTTCTGAAAAGTTACAAACAGCTCTCTAAGGTGATGACTGACATGACAAGAGCAAAACGCGCTACCCAATTTAGAAATTGCACCTTGTGCATTCTACTGTTACTACATTCAAGAGTAAATTGAAAGCTGGACTGAGATACCCCGCTCCCCTCCCTCCACAGTTTTGGAACCACTGGCATAGAGAGTACCCTGGATATTCCATTGCGGCAAATTACTTGTTTGACATGACTTGCTGATGAGTAGATTTCAGTCATTTTATAAATATTAATATCCATTTTCCATTCAAATAGCACAGATCACTGTATTCATATATTGTATCTTGTTTCACATATCCCTTTTCCAAGCAGCAATGAAATATCGCAAGTGAGACAAACATGAAATATAAACCATGATGAAATATAAACCACGAGTGTGTGTCAGTGTGCACGTTTCGGAGAATCCTAGTCAAGCAAAGAAATATTGAGCAAATAAAACAGCAGGACCCAGCGAGTCTTGCAAACAAACCAAAAGCTCAAAGCAAGATTAATTGGCTTCCACAAATTGCTAGTCTCCCTTCTGAAAGCATTAGAACAACCTTGGGTTTGCTCATGCACAACTCTTTAGCAAACTGGCAACACAAATACTATCCATCACCTCCATGGGTAATCACGCCACTGAGGACAGATGTGATTAATTTCAAGCCTCACAGATCAACAGAAAACATTCAGGAAGCTGTTAAACTTGCACTAGAAGAAATGGTTCTCTATAGGCTACAGTGTTTTTGACAACAGTCAAAGTTTAACAACACACCGAATTAACAAAAGAAGCATACCGTCCAAAAGAAGCCATGAAAAGTCTAAATAATGGTGGATTACATTAACACAATATCTAACTAAATATGTTGTCAAACTAGTCAAATACACTGTAATAGGAATACTCTGTCATAAATATACTTTTAAAGTTACATTCATTACAGACAGATTTCTATCATGTGACATCACTTGGATACACCCTCACTTAATTAATATACACTCCAGATATGTTATCTGATAGCAACATCACACCTACTGGATCAAAGTGAAACTGGGTTAAGCAAAAAGGCAGTGCATTGTGCACACTTTCCACTGCCTATGTTGATTTTCCACAACCTATTTTCCCCTGACCTGACCTGACCTCGCTCCAATACCCAGACCGACACTCTGCCATTCAGCTGTAGGGACAACATTGGTAATACAGTCTACTGAAAAGCTGCAGTACCCTCAGCTCTATCATCTTGGGTATGATGTGCAATACATGGGAGTGACCACAAGGGGACAGTATGTAGAACAATTGACTGCAGACCCTTCCCTACCATTCTATACATTCCAAATGGCACCCTATTCCATATATTGCACTATTGTACTAATTTTGACCAGGACCTATAGGGCTATTTGGGATTCAGACCCAATCTTTATGTGCAGGCTACTGGGCTCCGTGCTACTGACGCCAGGTCATTCAGAATCATGAGATGTGCCTATAATGTCACAGAGCACTTGGTCATCCTGGTCTAAATTCAGGACTGCTCATCCTCAGACAGATCAAACTGAGCCTCTCCACCACCGACGATCATTCAGACTGCCCTTTCCTTTGTGCTCCAGATCAGACCTGAGCCGTGTCCCAAATGGTACTCTATTCCATTTATAGTGCACTACTTTTGACCAGGGCCCTATAGGGCTGGGAATAGGGTGCCATTTGAGATGCATCCCTGCAGGGGGTGAGATGTGTCCTAGAATATTAAAAGCCAGGTACCCTCCTCCAGTGAACACGAATACGCATCTCTATCGCAGGATCCAGGAAGCTACATCAGAAGCTGATGTTCTGAGTAAAAAATGATTAATTTTGCACACAGAGAGAGAGAGAGAGAGAGAGAGAGAGAGAGAGAGAGAGAGAGAGAGAGAGAGCAGAAAGCATGGAGCTGTCTGTCTCTGATTAATGTGTCTTTGATCGATGAGATGCCTTGCGGCTACTTTAGTTCAGTACCAAACTACTTTGAATTAGAGTAGCTTGTTTCCCCTCACTATTGTTTCACATAATAACCAAATTAGGTGACATTTTACAGTAACACTTTCAACTGTCCCATCTTGCTTTTATACCTGTGTAGTAACCATGTTACTCTATCAACACAGTGTTCACATGTTAACAGTGGTTTTTGTATTTGGGCACAAACAGAGAGTTGTAGGCAGGCAAAGTAACAGTAAAAAACAGCAGGAGAGGGAGGGGCTGTTGATGCTGTTCCCCCATCACCTATTAGCCCCCTCATTGTGTCTCATTTTTCTACCTGGTAAGTGACAGTATAGCGTGGTAATTTGACAACACTGTCATTAACACTGCCTGGCACATCACAGAGAGAAAGTGGTGGTGCTCACTCACTGAATCTTTTACACAGCGTGGTCCAAGTGTCAGCCTGACCTCAGCTCAGCTGTCCCTTGTAGTAACAGTTTCAAACAGGTAGTCAAAGAGTCAGACTGAGTCAGCGTCAGACTGGCTGGCAAAGTAGAACTTTCAGTCTGTTGCTAGGCAGCACGTCAATCTACATTGATCGTTTTTTTGTCTGACGGATAACAGTATTTAGCCATTAGGAGTGCCGTAAAAAATACATACCATATCAGGCCTAATATATGCCATTTCTTTCATGTAAAATAAAGCTCAATTTATCTCACAACACCAATACATTATAGATTGGTTACTGGTGAAAAAAACACCTTAAATATGGACAATGTGTTTCTGTGGTGTGTAGAACCACTTGTGTGCTATTGGTCACTCATTGGTTGGTAAGTGTGACTGAGTGAGTTATGAGGGTTGTGAACAGCAACCCCTATAATACAACATACCTCTCTCATGTCCCTCGCATGCCTACTATGTCATCAGTTAGATCAAATGAATCAAATATCCATGAGGAAAAAACATGAACGGTTTATAATAATCCCTCAAAAACACGTGTAATCAGGTCAAAAGAGGTAGAACCATCAAATGATAGTCTGAGGGGCTATGTCCACTCTAGTGAATCTATTGGAAGAACAACATTCATGAAGGTGTGTTCACCTCAAGGTTGGGATGCTCCCATATGCTCTAGACTGGAGCAGCCGAACTGGACAGATGGAGCTCCTGGACATAATGTCTATCCATAAAGCCCATCATACAGTTTGCACTTGAATCCCTGTCTTAGGAGAGTGTTCCTACGACATATGGCCTGTTAAATCAGGCCATACTCAGGCGGCAACCAGCGCAGACAAAACACAGACTGAGAGCTTAGCTGAGCTGGGCCAAAAAATGGTTTATCTATGAATATGATTTCGCCCCATAGCACAAGGCATTATTATATTCCTATCAGAATGAGATTAGAGACGAGGCCACATTTCAAATGAGAAAAGGGCCACCACACAGACAGGAAATTAGAATGGCTGGGTGCCAAATGGCACCCTATTCCATATTTTGACCAGGGCTGAAAGGGCTCTGGTCAAAGGTTGTGCTTTATAATGGGAAGAAAGTGTAATTTGGGACGAAGCCTAAACAAATTCTTACTGAGGGAGTAGAGGCCCAAAGAGAGTACACAGGAAGAGAGGTGGACACCATCTCACAAGCTGTGTCTGGCTATATTGTTCTCTTAGCTATTATTTCCTGTGGCTGACCTGTGTATTCAGAACTGACCACCTGTGCATTCTATACCATAGAAATAGAATATATTTATAGCCTGTGTTCTGAACCAACCATTCATTAGGAGAAGTGAGGAGAAATTGATCATCAACACATTCTCTGATATTGTGCCATGAATGTCCAATTTCCTTTCAGATTAATTATATTTGAGCTTTGATTTGTGATCTCTATTTTAGAGTTGCATGGTTTCTTTCTGAAAGAAATTAAAATAGCTTACCGTTGACACAGATCTCGTACGGAGTGCACAACTCGTTCTCAAACAGACAACCTGTTGGAAAAGAGGAGAAAATAATATAAGAAGTACATTAAAAGCGCAATATGAAATCAAAATGAATTCAGCCATTAAGCCTGGAGCAAGACCTTCAAACAGGTCAACATTCACAAAGCCGCGGAGCCAGACGGATTACCAGGACGGGTACTCAAAGCATGCGTGGACCAACTGGCAAGTGTCTTCACTAACATTTTCAACCTCTCCTTGACCAAGTCTGTAACACCAACATGTTTCAGACAGACCACCATAGTCCTTGTGCCCAAGAAAGCGAAGGTAACCTGCTTAAATGACTACTGTCCCGTAGCACTCACGTCGGGAGCCATGAAGTGATTTGAAAGGCTGGTCATAGCTCACATCAACACCATCATGAAGGAAACCCAAGACCCACTCCAATTTGCATACCGCCCCAACAGATCCACAGATGACGCAATCTCAATCGCACTCCACACTGCCCTTTCCCACCTGGACAAAAAGAACACCTACGTGAGAATGCTATTCAATGACAACAGCTCAGCGTTCAACACCACAGTACCCACAAAGCACATCACTAAGCTAAGGACCCTGGGACTAAACTGCTATCGCACGGCAAGCGGTACTGGAGCGCCAAGTCTGGGACCAAAAGACTCCTTAACAGCTTCTACCCCCAAGCCATAAGACTGCTGAACAATGAATCAAACGGCCACCAGGACTATTTACATTGATCCCCCCTTTGTTTTTACACTGCTGCTACTTGCTGTCTATTATCTATGCATAGTCACTTTACAAATGACCTAGACCAACCTGTACCCCCACACATTGACTCGATACAGGTACCCCTGTCTATAGCTTCGTTATTATGTCATTTTCTTGTGTTTCTTTTTTTCTTTAAAAAAAAATCTTTAGTTTATTTAGTTAATATTTTCTTCACTCTATTTCTTGAACTGCATTGTTGGTTAAAGGCTTTTAATTTTTTAAGTAAGCATTTCACGGTAAGGTCTACCTACACCTGTTGGATTCGGCGCAAGTGACAAATACGATTTGATTCCATAATCAGGTAAAAGGTACCATCATATATCTTCATAATGTCAGGATATCGTAAGACCCATCAACAGTTGTCTACATATTGTACTGTAGATCTCAGCTTTCTATAGATAGCTAAGTCTAGAAAAAGAGCTGAGATGTGGAAGGCGAGTCACCTTCCTGCATGGGTGGACGACTGGGTGTCATGGATTACAGCGTCATGCAGCACTGCGTTTCACAGCTACAGAAGATAAACAGCACAGCCATGGGGCCATTATCCTAAGTTAACATTTAGGCCAGTCAGAAAACAGAAATGGTCCAAATGGCACCCTATTCCCTACATAGTGCACAAATACACTAAATAGAGAATTGGGTGCCATTTTGGACACACACACAGTGTTCCAAGGTGATCCATCAACACAGAGGAGCAGGCTGCTGGGGGCTGCTGTTTCTGTATTTACATTTAAGTCATTTAGCAGAAGCTCTTATCCAGATACCTTTTGAGGAGGTAGGGTTTCAGACTTTTTCGGGAAGATAGGCAAGGAATCTGCTGTCCTAGCTTTAGGGGGATGCTGGTTCCAACGTTGGGGTGTCACGACTTCCGCCGAAGTTGGTCCCCCTCGGTGTTCGGCGGTCGAAGTCACCGACCTTCCAGCCATCGCTGATCCACTTTTCATTTTCCATTGGTTTTGTCTTTTCTCCCATCACACCTGGTTCCAATTCCATCAATTACATGTTGTGAATTTAACCCTCTGTTCTGTTCTGCCCTTCTCCGTAATTGTTTTCATGTAGTGTTTGTGCACGGTATTCTGGTGATTACCGGGTTTTGTTTGACCCATTTTATGTATTGTTCTGTTGACGGTGGTTTATGTGTTATTAAACGACACCGTTGTAAATCAGTTTTTGCTCTCCTGCGCCTGACTACTCTGTCGCCAGTACGCACCTCACTACGTGGGGTACCATGCACTGCTTAATTTAAACTGGATCCTGCCGGAATAGAATGCGGTACCTCTCAGATTTTACTTTCTTTGTTTCGGCACCTATTTGCATACATCAAGTTGCCTCCTCGTTATTTCTCCCGCCCCCTCATGTAAAAGCTATCATGTAAAAAAAAGAAAGAAAAAAATCCTACTGTATAATCATCCTATCCTGCCACACGGTTTCCAGACCTGCTCTCTTATTTGTACATGGAGGTTATGGGCAGGGCCGGTGGGGTAAGTAACTGATCTTGACACAGGTCTTGGTAGTGGTGGTCAGCTAGTGAAGAGGTCCCTACGTAATCACATGACATAGCCTAGGCTAGTCATCTCCCTACTGGATTTGAACCGTGGGAAAGCCAAATAAAAATGGATAAGAAAAGACAATAGAGTAACATTTCTCAAGTCCAAAAGTCCAGCGAAAGATGGTGGATCGAACCCAGAACGAGCCAGAGAACTGTCCGTGCCGGAGGAGAGAATTGAGGGGCGAACTGGTCCTGATGGCGATGTTTTAGCTAGCAGCGCTACTAATCCAGCCAGTTCAGCATCACCACCGGCTCGGAGCAGGAGCAATTTGCAGTTCAAGAACAAGCAAACATATAACCCCTGGTTTGTCATGCAGAATTCTAAAATGAGCTGTAGAACATGCAAAAAAGGGTATGGGTCTAGAAATGACTGGAGGGATTAAACTAGCAAAAGAGTGGGTGGAATGTACATCCTATGCATCAGACGTTAAAAATAAAAAAATACCCGAAACAAGGCGCATTTGGTGGCAGCAAGCCTTGTAGACAAGGCTAATGAAGACACCCAGGTTATAGTTAACACTCAAAATGAAATAAAAAAATAGACACTACAGCCAGAGACTTCAGAACAGCTTTAGAAGGAGGCTAAACGTCACAGCCACAGGCCCACTCATGGCCTTGAGCAAGAAATTGACTATCAGGAGTTAAATGGATTTGACATGAGGAGAGTCATTGTGGGATGTTTTGAAAACTAAAGGTAGGACATTTTCTTTTCTTTACAAATTTCTTCTGTACTGTGAAGGTATTCTGAATATATGCTTCATATTATCACAAAGGCAGGAGGCCTACACATTCTCATGTGTGTTCTGCTCTGGTCTACATTGATTTATTTTATTTGAAGTTATATTCCGATATTGTGATATTTGTTCTACTGCTACATTGATGTCTTGAAAATGATGTGAAATTGGGGTGTTGTAAGCCCCACAGCGGAGTATGTGTGCATATGTATATGGATGGTGTTCTGCAGTGTTGTCTAGAAAATGAGGCTATAAGAAATTCAGACTTGTGTTAGCCTCGCAGCTATACTCAAGTATGTGGGCCTACTGCAGTGACGTCTAAAATGCTTTGAATTAATCAGCACCTTGGAGAGCGCTGTCCGTTTCACTACCATAGACAGTAGGCTACTTGGCTGTTCACTCTGTCTGCTGCGCTGCTACGTTGTATTTGACACTTTTTTCTCTCAATGTGTTCCTGTACCTCAGAGCCTCCTGGATACCCCCCCCACACACACACACCTTTCACGCTCACTATGTGTTTCGGGACCTTCCGATTTACAAATTAAGCATTGGTGTCATGTCAGAGAAGAGCTTGGACTGGGCTGAGTGGGTGGGTGATACCCTCCCATAAGGGTGGGAGGGCCGAGAGACCAGAGGTGGCAAAATGGAGTGCTCGGGTAGGGGTGTAGGGTTTTAGCATAGCCTGAAGGTAGGGAGGGGCAGTTCTTCTTGCTTCTCCGTAGGAAAGTACCATGGTCTTGTAGTGGAAGCGAGCTTCGACTGGAAGTCAGTGGAGTGTGTGGAGTAGCAGGGTGACATGAGAGAACTTGGGAAGGTTGAACACCAGGTGGACTGCAGTGTTCTGGATAAGTTGCAGGGGTTTGATGACTCAAGCGGGGAGCCCAGCCAACAGCAAGTTGCGAATGGTCCAGAAGGGAGATGACAAGTGCCCGGATTAGGACCTGCGCCGCTTCCTGTGTAAAGTAGGGTCGTACTCTACGGATGTTGTAGAGCATGAACCTGCCGGAGGGGGTCACTACTTTGATGTTTGCAGAGAACAACAGGGTGTAGTCCAGGGTCACACCAAGGTTATTTGCACTCTGGGAGGGGGACCGTGGGGTTGTCAAAAATGATGGAGAGGTCTTGGAGCGGGCAGGCCTTTCCTGGACAAGCTCTGTCTTGTCCAGGTTGATCTGGTGGGCCGGTAAGTGAGAGTACGTGGTGCAGACACAGATACTCTCCATGTCACCTGGAAGGAACGGCCTGCCAGGTAGGATGTAATCCAAGAGTGCAGAACCTGAGACGCCCTGAGAGAGTGGAGAGGAGGATCTGATGGTTCACGGTGTTGAAGGGAGTGGATAGATCTAGGAAGATGAGAACAGAGGAGAGAGTCAGCTTTGGCAGTGCAGAGAGCTTCCGTGACACAGAGGAGAGCAGTCTTGAAGCCTGACTGGTTAGGGTCAAGATGATTGTTCTTAGAGAGATGGCGAGAGAGTTGGTCAGAGACCGCACACTCAAGTGTTTTAGAAAGAATAGAAAGAAGAGATACCGGTCTGTAGTTTTTGACATCAGAGGAGTCAAGTGTTAGTTTCTTAAGAAGGAGAGCGACTCCGGCCTTTTTGAAGTCAGAGGGTCATAGTTGAGTTAAGTGAGAAATGGGAGAAGGTCTCCAGAAGGGAGGAGAGGATGGCGTCGAGCGGGCAGGTTGTCGGGTGGCTGGACTCACTAGTCATAGAATTTAATCTGGAGAGAGAGGGGAGAAGGAGGTCAAGGCGTAGGATAGTTTAGTACAGCACTCCAGCGGAGGAGTATTTTAAATGTCTGCTTAGCAGAAATCTGGCAATACACATTGACTTCAGGCTGTTTCAGACAAATCTTTACACCTGTCATAGATCTAAAGGAGGGGTGGAGTGAAGGAGGAGGGGGGAGAGGGAAAGGAGAGGAGAGAAGAGGGGGAAAGGAGAGGAGGGGAGAGGGGAAAAGAGAGGAGGGGAGAGGGAATAGAGAGGAGGGAAGAGGAGAGGATGGGAATGGGGAGGGGAGAGGGGGAAAGGAGAGGAGGGAAGAGGGGGAGAGGAGGGGAGAAGGTATGAGGTAAGAGGGGGAAAGGAGAAAGGAGGGGAGAAGGTGATAGGAGAAAGCAGGTGACAGCGCTGCAGCCAGGAGAGGGGTAGGCCTAACAGACACAATTGTTCTTTCTCCAAGAACCAACTTGACATCCCCCTTACCTTCCCGAGGATACCATGTATAACCCTATTCATAAATCCAATTTGAACTGCAGTATTACATCGCTCTCAGGCTGGGCCCAGTAACTGTATGACATGGAATGGGATGTGGGCGGGTCCACTTTCCTCAATGTTGCAGTTTCTTGAGTTGATATAAATTGTTTGTTTGTTATCTCTAGGTTTTTATGACTGCTTTTCTCCCAAGTGCTTCCTGAACACATATTTTTGTTTGTTTAGTGTGGTGTGGAGCTGCTGGCATTCTAAGTCAGTGTCCCAAATAGCACCCTATTCCCTATGTAGTGCACTACTCTTGACCAGAGCCCTGTGGGATTAGGCTGCCATTTGGGATGCAGATAATGTGTCTCATTGCTGTCATACTGCAGCAGCACCCCACCACCACTGGTAGCACACTCCATAGTGCACATAAGACACCCCAGGCAGGGAGGTATAGCTCTCTGACATTATGGAGAGTGAAGACACGACGTGTGATGTGCATCAAATCAAATCAAATTTTATTGGTCACATACACATGGTTAGCAGATGTTAATGCGAGTGTAGCGAAATGTTTGTGCTTCTAGTTCCGACAATGCAGTAATACCCAACGAGTAATCTAACTAACAATTCCAAAATGACTACCTTATACACACAAGTGTAAAGGGATAAAGAATATGTACATAAAGATATATGAATGAGTGATGGTACAGAACGGCATAGGCAAGATGCAGTAGATGGTATCGAGTACAGTATATACATATGAGATGAGTATGTAAACAAAGTGGCATAGTTAAAGTGGCTAGTGATACATGTATTACATAAAGATGCAGTATATGATATAGAGTACAGTATATACGTATGCATATGAGATGAATAATGTAGGGTATGTAAACATTATATTAAGTAGCATTGTTTAAAGTGGCTAGTGATATATTTTACATCAATTCCCATTATTAAAGTGGCTGGAGTTGAGTTAGTGTGTTGGCTGCAGCCACTCAATGTTAGTGGTGGCTGTTTAACAGTCTGATGGCCTTGAGATAGAAGCTGTTTTTCAGTCTCTCAGTCCCAGCTTTGATGCACCTGTACTGACCTCGCCTTCTGGATGATAGTGGGGTGAACAGGCAGTGGCTCGGGTGGTTGTTGTCCTTGATGAACTTTATGGTCTTCCTGTGACATCGGGTGGTGTAGGTGTAGGTGTCCTGGAGGGCAGGTAGTTTGCCCCCGGTGATGCGTTGTGCAGACCTCACTACCCTCTGGAGAGCCTTACGGTTGTGGGCGGAGCAGTTGCCGTACCAGGCGGTGATACAGCCCGACAGGATGCTCTCGATTGTGCATCTGTAGAAGTTTGCCAAATTTCTTCAGCCTCCTGAGGTTGAAGAGGCGCTTCTGCACCTTCTTCACGATGCTGTCTGTGTGGGTGGACCAATTCAGTTTGTCTGTGATGTGTACGCCGAGGAACTTAAAACTTACTACCCTCTCCACTACTGTTCCATCGATGTGGATAGGGGGGTGTTCCCTCTGCTGTTTCCTGAAGTCCACAATCATCTCCTTAGTTTTGTTGACGTTGCGTGTGAGGTTATTTTCCTGACACCACACTCCGAGGGCCCTCACCTCCTCCCTGTAGGCCGTCTCGTCGTTGTTGGTAATCAAGCCTACCACTGTTGATGACGAGTTTGGAGGGTACTATGGTGTTAAATGCTGAGCTGTAGTCGATGAACAGCATTCTCACATAGGTATTCCTCTTGTCCAGATGGGTTAGGGCAGTGTGCAGTGTGGTTGAGATTGCATCGTCTGTGGACCTATTTGGGCGGTAAGCAAATTGGAGTGGGTCTAGGGTGTCAGGTAGGGTGGAGGTGATATGGTCCTTGACTAGTCTCTCAAAGCACTTCATGATGACGGAAGTGAGTGCTATGGGGCGGTAGTCGTTTAGCTCAGTTACCTTAGCTTTCTTGGGAA
Organism: Oncorhynchus nerka; assembly: GCF_034236695.1. Lineage (NCBI taxonomy): Eukaryota > Metazoa > Chordata > Actinopteri > Salmoniformes > Salmonidae > Oncorhynchus > Oncorhynchus nerka. The sequence goes on along the minus strand of NC_088424.1, from coordinate 18,074,666 downwards.
CAGGAACAATGGTGGCCCTCTTGAAGCATGTGGGAACAGCAGACTGGGATAGGGATTGATTGAATATGTCCGTAAACACACCAGCCAGCTGGTCTGTGCATGCTCTGAGGGCGCGGCTGGGGATGCCGTCTGGGCCTGCAGCCTTGCGAGGGTTATCACGTTTAAATGTTTTACTCACCTCTGCTGCAGTGAAGGAGAGTCCGCATGTTTTGGTTGCGGGCCGTGTCAGTGGCACTGTATTGTCCTCAAAGCGGGCAAAAAAGTGATTTAGTCTGTCTGGGATAGGGGGCATCCTGGTCCGTGACTGGGCTGGTTTTCTTTTTGTAATCCGTGATTGACTGTAGACCCTGCCACATACCTCTTGTGTCTGAGCCGTTGAATTGCGATTCTACTTTGTCTCTATATTGACGCTTAGCTTGTTTGATTGCCTTGTGGAGGGAATAGCTACACTGTTTGTATTCGGTCATGTTTCCGGTCACCTTGCCCTGATTAAAAGCAGTGGTTCGCGCTTTCAGTGTCACACGAATGCTGCCATCAATCCACGGTTTCTGGTTTGGGAATGTTTTAATCGTTGCTATGGGAACGACATCTTCAACACACGTTCTAATGAACTCGCTCACCGAATCAGCGTATTCGTCAATGTTGTTGTTTGATGCAATACGAAACATATCCCAGTCCACGTGATGGAAGCAGTCTTGGAGTGTGGAATCAGATTGGTCGGACCAGCGTTCAACAGACCTCAGCGTGGGAGCTTCTTGTTTTAGTTTCTGTCTGTAGGCAGGGAGCAACAAAATTGAGTCATGGTCAGCTTTTCCGAAAGGAGAGCAGGGGAAGGCCTCATATGCGTCGCGGAAGTTAGAATAGCAATGATCCAAGGTTTTGCCAGCCCTGGTTGCGCAATCGATATGCTGATACAATTTAGGGAGTCTTGTTTTCAGATTAGCCTTGTTAAAATCCCCAGCTACAATGAATGCAGCCTCAGGATATGTGGATTCCAGTTTGCAAAGAGTCAAATAAAGTTCGTTCAGAGCCATCGATGTGTCTGCTTGGGGGGGAATATATACGGCTGTGATTATAATCGAAGAGAATTCCCTTGGTAGATAATGCGGTCGACATTTGATTGTGAGGAATTCTAAATCAGGTGAACAGAAGGACTTGAGTTCCTGTATGTTGTTGTGACCACACCACGTCTCGTTAACCATAAAGCATACGCCCCCGCCCCTCTTCTTACCAGAAAGATGTTTGTTTCTGTCGGCGCGATGCGTGGAGAAACCAGCTGGCTGCACCGACTCCGATAGCGTCTCTCCAGTGAGCCATGTTTCCGTGAAGCAAAGAACGTTACAGTCTCTGATGTCCCTCTGGAATGCTACCCTTGCTCGGATTTCATCAACCTTGTTGTCAAGAGACTGGACATTGGCGAGAAGTATGCTAGGGAGTGGTGCGCGATGTGCCCGTCTACACCTTCTGTAGTTGGTGTTTCTACAGCCTTTGTGCTGCTGTGAATCCATTACACACACGCCAGCAACACTCACTAAAATAAGTATGTGTGTTTGAAATTGATTTTTTTTTTTTAAAGTACGGGAAATGTTTTTAAGTATTGAATAATAGTGCTCTTTTGAAGTGGCGTGTGAATGGAGGTTTCGGGTGTACTTGTATGACTAAGAAGAGCTACACATACTGTACTCTCTTAGTCAGTATGGCTACATGCACACAAGACAGAGAGACTCACACTCCTTTTTATTTTGGGTCTGCTACTGACAAAGGAGTCAGCTCTACTCCGCTCCTTCCTGTGTATGTGAGTGGGCTGCTGAAGAAGAAGACAGCACCTAAACTAACACGAGGAGGAGAGCTGGCATACCGATCAACCTGATGAGCACAGAAGCAACCTTGGGGGGAACTAAGGGAGACCTGGAGTTGAATGTGAGGCTAAGTTATAACCTGAACACTTTAGTGCTGATATGTAGAGCGTTATGCCTCTATGACGTGCATATAAAGTATTTCTGAAGGTTTTTTTAATGCTACATATCACCACTAAGTAAAGTGTAACCAATATGTGTTTTATACAGCCACACCACATTGAAGGATGTAACTACTAAAACCACGGTAATATAAAAAATAAGTCATTCTGACAAATGAATCAATAACAACACTGTGGGTGTTTTTCCACACGAGCTGTCTGTGATTTGGTCTTTACTGGCAAATTAATCGAGTTTGACCATCTGGAAAATGAGATCTCTGTGTATTAGACAGTTAAACATCTCTTGTTTATTGGTATCATCAAGGCGCACTGAAGAGCTCATCCCAGCTAACTGACCGCTATTGATCAAAGTACTGCCTCCTGAAATTCATCCTTTTATTCCCATTAACTTTGAGGAAAAGTGTCAAAGAGCAACTAACTCTGGGTAGCACTAGTCAGGCAAACTAGATATTTTCAGACAAACTTCAGCTCAAACCCCCATCTCTACTGTGTCCATTGTCTATAAAGTCTGTGTCCCGTGACTGACATAACGTTTGTTTAAATAATCGTTGAAGACTAAGAGAGCCCGGCCACACCTAAGCATGGCTACACCTACGGAATATACAAAGACTGATCAAGAAATCAAAGACGATGTTGGCTACATTTTAAAAAGCTATGTCATATTATGCACATTACAGTCATGCGGTAACTGATAAAAACTTACCTCGATTACAATATGTAGGCTACACTCACTGACTATCAACCGACATATATATGAGAGAGAGAGAGAGAGAGAGAGAGAGAGAGAGAGAGAGAGAGAGAGAGTGTGTGTGTCGGGGGGTAAAAGCTGGGGAACTGTGGGAAGCCTTACCATGGTGATAACTTGGGTGATTGAATGCAGGTCAAACGACGACACCAGCAACTATAACAATGCTTAATTAAACCACATCAGGAGACCACATTTGAGGTCTGGGAAAAATTGAAGAAATGTGCCTTTTTGAGTGCAGTTACCCTTTAATTCCAGTGCACAGGCACCTAGCACTGTTGTTTGGTTAGCAGTGTTCCTGTAGCCAGTGGATTAATGAAAATAATCATCATATCGTTCTGCCAGGTAGGCATAGGCTACTTTGTAGTGGCACGTGTGCTCCCTCTCCGGCCTCTAGGTCACCAGGCTGCTCAATATGGCGCACGCCTGTCACCAGCGTTACGCACATCTGCGCATAATGACACTAACCTGAACTCCATCACCTGATTACCTGCCCTTTATATGTCACTCCCTTTGGTTTCTTCCCCAGTCGTCATTGTTCCTGTTTCTGTGTCATGTTGGTGCGCTGTTCGTGTTTATTAATTAAACGTATTCACTCCCTGAACTTGCTTCCTGACTCTCAGAGTACATTGTTATAGAATGACGGCTCAACAAAGGGAAGCATCAGGGAGTGTTTTTTTGTTGGTTTTTGTGTTGGAGGTGATGTCGGGTCCGGGTGTTGGAGTCGGAGCTACCTGGGAGGCCTCAGCGGGTTTGTAGGTTCCCATGCCTCAGCGAGTTTGTAGGCTCCCATGCCTCAGCGGGAGCCTACAGATGTGCGTAATGGGTTGGCGCCCCCCCTTGGGTTGTGCCGTGGCGGAGATCTTTGTGGGCTATACTCAGCCTTGTCTCAGGATGGTAAGTTGGTGGTTGAAGATATCCCTCTAGTGGTGTGGGGGCTGTGCTTTGGCAAAGTGGGTGGGGTTATATCCTTCCTGTTTGGCCCTGTCCGGGGGTGTCATCGGATGGGGCCACAATGTCTCCTGACCCCTCCTGTCTCAGCCTCCAGTATTTATGCTGCAGTAGTTTATGTGTCGGGGGCTAGGGTCAGTTTGTTGTATCTGGAGTACTTCACCTGTCCTATCCGGTGTCCTGTGTGAATTTAAGTATGCTCTCTCTAATTCTCTCTTTCTTTCTCTCTCTCGGAGGACCTGAGCCCTAGGACCATGCCCCAGGACTACCTGACATGATGACTCCTTGCTGTCCCCAGTCCACCTGGCCGGGCTGCTGCTCCAGTTTCAACTGTTCTGCCTGTGATTATTATTATTTGACCATGCTGGTCATTTATGAACATTTGAACATTTTGGCCATGTTCTGTTATAATCTCCACCCGGCACAGCCAGAAGAGGACTGGCCACCCCACATAGCCTGGTTCCTCTCTAGGTTTCTTCCTAGGTTTTGGCCTTTCTAGGGAGTTTTTCCTAGCCACCGTGCTTCTACACCTGCATTGCTTGCTGTTTGGGGTTTTAGGCTGGGTTTCTGTACAGCACTTTGAGATATCAGCTGATGTACGAAGGGCTATATAAATACATTTGATTTGATTTGATAGGCTCACCATGCCTCGGCGGGTTTGATAGGCTCCCATGCCTCGCTCCCATGCCTCGGCGGGTTTGATAGGCTCCCATGCCTCGGCCGAGGCAACCAGGGAGGTCTCAGCCAGCTCATCGGGCTCACTGCTCAGCCGGTTGTCAGGTTTCTGCGCCTCAGCGGAGGCGACCGGTCCGCTCCGGATCCCTGGGATCGTCCCCGTGGTTGGCATCCTGTGGCTGGAGCCGAACGCACCGGGGAGGGGGTACTGTCACGTATGCTCTCTCTCCAGCGTTCTAGGTCGTCATGCTCCAGCGCCTCACCCGGATCAACAGGTTCCCTCACCTTAGCAGAGGTGACCAGTCCACTCCTGATCCCTGGGATCATCATCTTGGTCGGCATCCTGCGGCTAGAGCCGCGCGTTGGGGAGTGGATACTGTCACGTGTGCTCCCTCTCCGGCCTCTAGGTCACCAGGCTGCTCGTTATGGCGCACACCTGTCGCCAGCATTACGCGCATCTGCACATAATGACACTCACCTGAACTCCATCACCTCCTTGATTACCTGCCCTTTATATGTCACTCCCTTTGGTTTCTTCCCCAGTCGTCATTTTTCCTGTTTCTGTGTCATGTTGGTGAGCTGTTCGCGTTTCTTGTTGTGTTCGTTTATTTATTAAAAAGGTATTCACTCCCTGAACTGGCTTCTCGACTCTCACCGTACATCATTATATGTAGCTAGTTAACATTTAATAGAGAATTTTTGAGAGCCTTTCCATCTACCAGAATACAACAGTTAGACCTATCATTAGCATCGCTATATTTTTCCTGTTCCTTAATTGTTTGAAACCTGGACATTTTCATTCTTATTATGAGGCATGTCTTACCTTGCTTCAAAGTTGCTTATAGCCAAAATCTCACCATAGAAACGTGGAGGCAATTATTTTCTAAAGACTTCCAAATATTGCCGTAGGCCTACCTGCGCCTAAATTGGGAAGATCTGTTCCATCAGCCTTATTAATTGATACAGTGTATATCTCCACTACACTACTTTGACACTCATCGTGGGGATTAAGAAGTGAGAATAGGCAATGCCCTCTGAAAAATAAGTGGGTATCTGACATATACCTGAGTATTCCATTCACTACACTAACGGAATGGATATTAATTGGGGCGGCAGGGTAGCCTAGTGGTTAGCGCGTTGGACTAGTAACCGGAAGGTTGCGAGTTCAAACCCCCGAGCTGACAAGGTACAAATCTGTCGTTCTGCCCCTGAACAGGCAGTTAACCCACTGTTCCCAGGCCGTCATTGAAAATAAGAATGTGTTCTTAACTGACTTGCCTGGTTAAATAAAGGTAAAACTAAAAAAATTAAAAATAAATGCATCAGAATCTCTCATGGCTTCACGTTAAAAACAAATTACTATCCAGTCTTCTGGTTCTCTTTAGGAATGTATTATTTATAAAAAAATAAAAATAAACGATTTTACAGTCCAACTAGTACATACTTTGCAACACGCATAACCACCAAACCAGAAAAGCAAATTCAGGGCAGCTAAAACAACTCAATCCAAGGACAAATCGACTTAAATCTATAGTATTATATAGAGCTATAGCTGAATGGAACTTTTTACCAATCCATATTTTTCAGGCAAAAAGTAAATCCACCTTCAATAAAAACATTTAAGAACATTGATGTGATAGACCATATGACTGGACAGGAAATAGAAAAGAACATCTAATGTGATAGACCATATGACTGGACAACAAATAGAAAGAACATCTAATGTGATAGACCGTATGACTGGACAACAAATAGAAAGAACATCTAATGTGATAGACCGTATGACTGGACAACAAATAGAAAGAACATCTAATGTGATAGACCGTATGACTGGACAGGAAATAGAAAGAACATCTAATGTGATAGACCATATGACTGGACAGGAAATAGAAAGAACATCTAATGTGATAGACCATATGACTGGACAACAAATAGAAAGAACATCTAATGTGATAGACCATATGACTGGACAGGAAATAGAAAGAACATCTAATGTGATAGACCATATGACTGGACAGGAAATAGAAAGAACATCTAATGTGATAGACCATATGACTGGACAACAAATAGAAAGAACATCTAATGTGATAGACCGTATGACTGGACAACAAATAGAAAGAACATCTAATGTGATAGACCATATGACTGGACAGGAAATAGAAAGAACATCTAATGTGATAGACCATATGACTGGACAACAAATAGAAAGAACATCTAATGTGATAGACCATATGACTGGACAGGAAATAGAAAGAACATCTAATGTGATAGACCGTATGACTGGACAGGAAATAGAAAGAAATAGAAACTGGAACATCTAATGTGATAGACCATATGACTGGACAACAAATAGAAAGAACATCTAATGTGATAGACCATATGACTGGACAACAAATAGAAAGAACATCTAATGTGATAGACCGTATGACTGGACTGGATCTAATGTGGAAACTGGACAACAAATAGAAAGAACATCTAATGTGATAGACCGTATGACTGGACAACAAATAGAAAGAACATCTAATGTGATAGACCATATGACTGGACAGGAAATAGAAAGAACATCTAATGTGATAGACCATATGACTGGACAGGAAATAGAAAGAACATCTAATGTGATAGACCATATGACTGGACAGGAAATAGAAAGAACATCTAATGTGATAGACCGTATATGACTGGACAACAAACTGGACAGGAAAGAAAGAACATCTAATGTGATAGACCATATGACTGGACAACAAATAGAAAGAACATCTAATGTGATAGACCGTATGACTGGACAACAAATAGAAAGAACATCTAATGTGATAGACCATATGACTGGACAGGAAATAGAAAGAACATCTAATGTGATAGACCGTATGACTGGACAGGAAATAGAAAGAACATCTAATGTGATAGACCATATGACTGGACAACAAATAGAAAGAACATCTAATGTGATAGACCATATGACTGGACAGGAAATAGAAAGAACATCTAATGTGATAGACCGTATGACTGGACAGGAAATAGAAAGAACATCTAATGTGATAGACCATATGACTGGACAACAAATAGAAAGAACATCTAATGTGATAGACCGTATGACTGACAACTGGAACATCAACAAACTGGACAGGAAATAGAAAGAACATCTAATGTGATAGACCGTATGACTGGACAGGAAATAGAAAGAACATCTAATGTGATAGACCGTATGACTGGACAACTGGAACATCTAATGTGATAGAATGACTGGACAGGAAAAGAAAGAACATCTAATGTGATAGACCGTATGACTGGACAGGAAATAGAAAGAACATCTAATGTGATAGACCATATGACTGGACAACAAATAGAAAGAACATCTAATGTGATAGACCATATGACTGGACAGGAAGTAGACAGAACTTCTAATGTGATAGACCATATGACTGGACAGGAAGTAGACAGAACTTCTAATGTGATAGACCATGACTGGACAACAAATAGAAAGCATCAACTGAATGTTAAATGTGTTTCCTGTCATGTATTTTAATTACCTGTATTGTCTACTTGTTGAATGTTTGTGAAGTCTTGATTGTGGTTTGTAATGTCTTGTTAATTGGTGTTGGACCCCAGGAAGATTGGCTAGCGTTACGGTGTTAGCTAATGGGGATCCATTAATTGCAAAATTACACCACTGAACAACACCCTACCCTTCTCCATATTTGTTACTAGACATTTAGTTTGAGTCATTCTTGTCCACCCCTTATTGTAAAGTGAATGAATAATAGTGGCCATCCTTTTCCCTGAGGTGTGCCCTTGTTTACAAACCATGTTCCTCTAACATTTTCTCTTGTATTCAACATGGCCCTATTTTGGCTCTGAAGACGTACACTAAGATGTTACTGTACAATATTTCAGAGACCGTCATGTTTCATCCTATTTTTGAGTCATTTTGAAATCAACAGCTGAATGGGTTTTCATCTGCTGAATGGTATTTTGAACCTGATTTGTCATTTGTGTCCCTCTGAGCCTTACTCTGTGGGTTGCATGGCCATTAATCAACTCCACCCTGTGTGCAAAGAGCACTGTCGTTACCCTGGATTTAGTGCTGCCAAGCAGCATTACAATTTTAATCTGTTATCTCTCTAACAAACAAGAGTCCAAGTCCACTTCCCAAATGGCACCCTACTCCCTTTAAAGTGCACTACTTTGGTCAAAAGTAGTGCACTATATCATAGGGAACAGGGTGCCATTTGGGACAAGCCCATTGTCCGCGCTACAATCTGCATGTTCCGACCAGATAGCTGTTACTGAAGGACAGAGCTCAGGGATGTATTCATTACGGCACCGGTACACCGTAGCAAAACGTTTTGCAACGGAAAACTAAAAACGAGACATGTTCAGAGGTTACTTTATGAAAAGTCATACCTTAGTGTCATGCCTGTTGGAAACATTCCAATGATGGCTGTAGCCATGCTTTTTGAATGACAGTAGCCTACATTCAACTTGGTCACACAACACATTCTTCTCAGTAACTGTTAGTTAGACATTCTTTAGTTCTTAACTTTATGGAAATTGAGTCAGTCACCCCAAATAACTTTTAGACTTCAACAAGCCACAAAAAGCCAGCAGTTAGTCATCTCCCAGTAGGTTTATAGTTTGGTTGAGGGTCAGTATCTCTCTGCTCTGTAAGCCAGCGGCCTGACTAGAAACACTAAACAGGAAAACGAAATCAAATATTGCAATCACTAGCCCGCCTGGCACTCGGAAAAGGTCATCTCACACATGCCTGTGCGCCGGTTTCCATAGCAACAGGTATTAACGTCTTTAATTCATGCTGATTGTTCAGTTGCATTGGGGCATGACTGATGGCTATAGAGGCTGACATCACCTGGCTGCAGTTTATACAGGGAAACTACATGGACAGGAGGACATAGCCTGACATGACCCCGTCACAACATGTCAACAGCCTCTCCTCATGAAATCCCGAAGCTGCAGAACAATCTGAGCAATGTGAAAATGTCCTTACCTATTGCAATAGACCTGCTAGAGTAGTGGTGTATAGCAAGAGCAGTGAACATTGAATACAGGCTTTGGCTGAGACTTCAGAGGATTGAGTGAAGCGTTGCGTATCATGTCCATGCTTCAGTCTCGTGAATCAATGCTGGAGCTTTGAGTCAGGCAGTCAGTCTCAGGAAGTGAGAGGAGGGGATGAGAGTAACAGGGGGCAGTTAGTCAGGCAGCACAAACACAGAGAGATTACTATCAATTTAAGGAGCTGTGTGTGAGCACACCTGATTGAAACTGTTATTTCCAGGGTAGTTCTGGCAAGGTCCACAAACAATGAAGCAAATATTGGGACTGCAATTCCAAACCACTATCTGTGCCCTCCTCTAAATTGACACTTTGAAAGTTACACACTGTCAACTTGATTGTTTTTCACCTCACAGTTTAATCCTGTAAATTATCAGACAAGTTCAATCTCTATAGGCTGTTTGTTCCCAGTCACTATGGACACAGTGGGGATGATGACGCTGGCTCTTCTTTCTCCCTGCTGTCGTTGGGGAATGGATCCAAGTATGCTTTCAACTTGAGCAACCAACCCAGGAAGAAACAAATGACTTAAAAAAGAAACACGACAACTTAAGTGCAATGTGGCTCTTTAGTTCGCCACTAGGCCTCTTCATCAGATTGTAAATCAGCAGCCGCACATAAGTGACACTACAGCTAATGTAGAAATGCTTTTGATCAACTGACACAGGAAGTAAAAGTGACTCAGACAGTCGAGGCCAGGCATCCAAAAATAAACCCAAGAGCTTGTACATAACTCGTCGTTCTTTCCTCTCTGAGCCCATAGCTAGCTGCCTTCAAATGGAGTCGTCTGTCTGGCCTCAGAGGAAGTGAACACAACACAGTGAGATAACATTGTGTGTAGCAGTACAACAAGAACAAGGTGACTGTGTTCTTACAGCAAGGTCGTGTTCACTTGGCATGAAACTGAAGAAAACAGAGGGATACTATCTGAAGCCTACACTGAAGTTCATGTGAACTTAAAGATGGCACACAGGTGATTGGGGTTGCAGTCAGTGAATGAAGCTTCACCAGCTGTTAGTGACAGCAGTCACTCAACCACATGATACAAAATCTGACACAGTCAACGTGGGCTCGAGTATATAGTCATAGTAGGGCTCAGTTGCAGCAAAAACAAGAGCGTAACAGATGTTACTGTTGTCAAATGATACTAGCTAGTAGCTACAGGGGAATCAAAGCTAATGCCCTATCTACATCCTCATATGGGTCAGGAAAGATCTAGACATCTTAGTCACCTCATTAGAAAGGGTAATATTGTCCCTCACTTTACCAATAATCTACAAATCTACAATTTACACAAGCCTGTACGCTGTGCCAAGACACAACAGAGGAAAATGAAACGTTAAACCTTGACAGCATCACTTCTGATTGTGGTGGTAGACCATCAAAACACTCCACTAACTGCAACCAAGAATAACATTCTGCTTGTCCTGAACATTACAGGAGGGTTTCCCAGACACAGATTAAGCCTAGTCCCAGACTAAAAGGCACACTTCAATAGAGATTGTCCATTGAAAGGGATTTTTAGTCCAGGACTAGACCTAATCTGTGTCTGGGATACTGGCCCTACAGTACATCCAATATCAATAAGGTCAAAGCTGAGTGAGACAGGCAAGGCAGCGTATTCAACAATATAGTACATAATATAGAGAAAATGCTATTGAGGAGGTAGAACAGTCAGAGTGAGCTGGTGACACTTAATGTAACTTGCTCTTATCCCTGTGTAGTAATACAGTAATTGCTAAGGTCCATGGCGACAACATGTTTATACAACATTACTTGAGTAATAATAGAGGTACTGCACAGGTGTAAAAGCAGCGTCATGGTACGTGTTACACATTAGTCCATGGCATTGTGTACACGTCTTGACACCTGTTCGGACACTGTACACCGTATGCTTTTGCTGTACTTTTAGCATGCAGAACAATTCCCTCAATTCTGGTGTGCGTCAAACAAGGGTAAGTCAGTGAAGTCGATGGGAAAACACACACGGCATTAATGGCAGCTAATTGACCTTCTCCACCTGAATGATGGAGTTATCGCAAATGCAATTAGAAAACGTTATGAGGCTACAACATCACATTGAACAGCAAACGACTGAAAACTGAAGTAAATGGAACTCATCACCACACAGAGGCCTTAGCATATTTGATAGTGATGTGGAAAAGTTCATCTAACGGAATAATCATTAGATACGGTTTGATATGAAAAACATGGTTTCCATGGGATGAGTATTGTATTACATAGCCTTTAATATAGATAACAATTAGTCTATACCCATATATAATACTAAAAGGAGGAGGTGTTCTACAATGTGATTCATTTTCATCTCTCTTCTTAAAATGCTTATCTTTATAATAATAGATATGGCTACAAACAAATAGGTTTTGGAAGGTTTAGAAAGTAATAATGTTTTGGTTTTCCTCCCAATGAGCAGCATAGCTACCATTTTTCTGGTCACCATAGCAGCGCTGCCGCCACTTATCAAGGTTACATAATAAAGTGGCCCGCTCTCTTAGAGGTATAATTAGTTTCGTACTGGAAATACGGTTCTCTCTTGGCAATAGCTATTGAACCAAGCATGCATGAACATGAAGATGGTATATTCTGAATCATGGGTGGATGGAGAACAATCCACACCTAATAAAATATTTACATCTCCAATAACTCTTACACAAAGCGTGACATGACATTGAAAATGATATATTCTGAGTCGGGGGAGGATGGAGAAAAACACATGGCTTTTTAAATTGATTTTTTACTTCAACAAAAACGTGTATTTTTCTCCGTCCTCCCCTGATTCAGAATATAGCATTTTCCACAGCACACTTCGTGTAAGAGCTATTGAAGTTTGAAAGCCGGAAGAAAAAAAAATTATATTGAAATTTCAATTAACAAAAAACCTATGGTTATTCTCCATTCTCCCTCAATTCAGATTATATCCTTTTCATAGTCATGCGCACTTTGTGTAAAAGCTGTTGACGATTGCAATCCAAAATCTTTTACAAATAAATAATAAAAAGTGTGGATTGCTCTCCATCCACCCCTGATTCAGAATATAGCATCTTCAAAGTCATGGAATGCTTGGTTCAATAGCTATTGACAAGAGAAAACCGAATATCCACCTTAAATAAAATATAAAGCGAATTTTACCTCGGTCCCGCACCCAACATTGAAAAAGACTTTTCCCTGACCCTCACCATTTTAGTGAGAGAAAGACATCAAACATCCTGATGGCCTACAGTGATTCTCTGCGATTTCTCCCTGCAAAAAAAAGGTTATACTGTATCCTAAATAATGGCATTTATTCCAATAAGAAAACTGTTAGGCTACCCAGTGGCTATTAAAATAGTAATAATTTAACATGTTAAAAACGTATATGTAAACAACAGGTGTAAACAATAATATAGGCCTATATTTCTTGCACATTTTTCTTGTCATTAGGCTTTATTACACCGAATTGCCCCCATTATAGATATAGTCGTTATATCTTCCAACAAACAAAAGCTGCAGTCGTAGGCTATTCAGCGCCTTTCCAGACTGCCTAATAAAATATTGACAGAGACCCAAAATAACCATATGTGCGTCTCCTCGCAGCTGTGGGAACATTATGATCCTTCATAATCACAGATAAATAGATGTAGGCTACTCACCGAATTTCCTGTCTGCAGAGGCTGGAAAATAGGTTTGGGAAACAAGTAGGACGAGAAAAATGTAAATCGAATCCATGCTTCACATGCAGGATAGAGAGAGAGATGGAGATGGAAGGTAGGGGAGGATGCAGGGCGTTTCAGGCAGTAGCTCCTTGGGTCTCAGCTCCTGCAGTCAGCCTCACTACGATGATCAGCACTAAGAACACAACAGAAACCACTTTAGCCCCTCCTAGCTGACGTCAAGGAGAAGCGCACGTGCAGAGAGCGCAGCCAGCACATCATTGAGCGCACACAACAACACCCACAGTATACAAAACATTAAGAACACCTGCTCTTTCCATGACATACAGTGCATTCGCAAAGTATTCAGACCTCTCGACTTTTCCTACATTTTGTTACGTTACAGCCTTATTCTAAAATGTATTCAATTAATTTGTTTCCACATCAATCTACACACAATACCCCATAATGAAGAAGCAAAAACAGGTTTTTAGATGTTTTGCAAATGTATTTACATATGTATTCAGACCCTTTGCTATGAGACTCAACATTGAGCTCAGGTGCATCCTGAACTAATTGCAAAAATCATTGAAGTTGGAGACCTTTATCTCCCTCACCAACTTCAAACATCTGCTATCTGAGCAGCTAACCGATCGCTGCAGCTGTACATAGGTAAATAGCCCACCCATTTTTACCTACCTCATCCCCATACTGTTTTTATTTATTTACTTTTCTGCTCTTTTGCACACCAAGATCTCTACCTGTACATGACCATCTGATCATTTATCACTCCAGTGTTAATCTACAAAATTGTAATTATTCGCCTACCTCCTCATGCCTTTTGCACACAATGTATATAGACTCCCCTTTTTTTTCTACTGTGTTATTGACTTGTTAATTGTTTACTCCATGTATGTGTAACTCTGTGTTGTCTGTTCACACTGCTATGCTTTATCTTGGCCAGGTCGCAGTTGCAAATGAGAACTTGTTCTCAACTAGCCTACCTGGTTAAATAAAGGTGAAAAAAAATATATAATACATTTTAAAAATCCTGTTTCCATTGATAATCCTTGAGATATTTCTTCAACTTGATTGGGGCCCACCTGTGGAAGAAGTTTGGAACCACAAAGACGCTTCCTAGAGCTGGCCACCCAGGAAACTGAGCATTTGGGAGAAGGGTCTTGGTCAGAGAGATGACCAATGACCCAATGGTCACTCTGGCAGAGCTCCAGAGTTCCTCTGTGGAGATGGGAGAACCTTCCAGAAGGACAACCATCTCCGCAGCACTCAACAAATCAGGCCTTTATGGTAGAGTGGCCAGACAGAAACCCCTCCTCAGTAAAAGGCACATGACAGTCTGATCGGAGTTTGCTTAAAGGCACCTAAAGGACTCTCAGACCATGGGAAACAAGATTCTTGCATCTGATGAAACCACGATTGAACTTTGGCCTGAATGCCTGGAGGAAACCTGGTACGGTGGTGGCAGCCTCATGCTGTTGGGATGTGTAATGTCATACCCAAGAAGACTCGAGGCTGTAATCGCTGCCAAAGGTGCTTCAACAAAGTACTGATAAAGGATTTGAATACTTATGTAAATGTGATATCAGTTTTGTTTATTTTTAATACATTTGCTAAAACTTCTAAATCCTGTTTTTGCTTTGTCATTATGGGATTTGTGTATAGATTGATGAGGGGGGAAAACTATTTAATACATTTTAGAATAAGGCTTTAACTTAACAAAATGTGGAAAAAGTCAAGGGGTCTGAATACTTTCCGAATGCACTGACTTGGTAAATCCAGGTGAAAGCTATGATCCCTTATTGATGTCACTTGTTAAATCCACTTCAATCAGTGTAAATGAAGGGGAGGAGACAGGTTAAAGGAGGATTTTTAAGCCTTGAAAAGCAATGAACAGCAGAATGAATGTGCCAAATGAAATGCCAATATATGCCTTCTGTTATAATTTAGGAAGTAATAACAGTAGGCCTACTGCATGTATACTATGAGGACATTTACAGAAAATTCCAACTGACAGCATTTGTTCCAGGAAAACCCAAACATTAGATCTACCTTTCTAGCATGAATCACTCTCTCTCATTCCATCGCTCTCTCTCTCATTCCATCGCTCTCTCTCTCATTCCATCGCTCTCTCTCTCATTCCATCGCTCTCTCTCTCATTCCATTCCTCTCTCTCTCTCATTCCATTCCTCTCTCTCTCATTCCATTCCTCTCTCTCTCATTCCATTCCTCTCTCTCTCTCATTCCATTCCTCGCTCTCTCTCAGTCTCTCCACATCATTCTGTGGCACAGGTTCTCTCTCTCATGCAATAATACATAATCACATCTGTTATTGCAGCATCCTGCTTTGGTGTGATCTTCAGATAGAGAACCTTTAATATGTAGAAGACCTAATGTACAGACTTTGAAGAAACAGCTGAGAAAGGTGGGTATTGAGAACGTTAAGGTGGTTTGAGTTGACTGACATCCCCTCCCTCTCTCTGAAACTAAGGACCAGATAAATAAAAAGTAAACCAAGGTAATACAAATGGTAAAACAATCTCAGATCAGGTGAGTCAATCATCGTGATCACACTGACACATACACCATTTACAAAACCATCCCTCAAATGGCATCTTCTGTGACTCATTTGCAGTGATATAGCTCCAGTAAATGAAAACAGTAAGACATTCAAATGAATGAAAACAATATGACACACAAATGTAAAAAATAAGCATTAGTTCAAATGCAGAGCAAGTTCTACCAATAAAAGTTTGATAACAGTGGGACATTAGAATAAAGTCCAAGGAGCCAAAGTAATATACAGCTTGTTGCTGTGTGTATACAGCAAACGCTCTTTATCATTTAAAAGACATAAGGAGACATTCTCAAACATGGTAATTGTAAAAAGATTGTACTTTTAAATATCTGAATATTTGTGGATTTAAGGCATAAGATAAACAAGTACATAGAGATGGCAAACCAATTTGGAACAAGAGGAGGATAGGAGCCTCACTCCAGAGACAGTTTTCATTTGATGTCTTACACACAACTGACAAAATCAAGGAACCACTTGAGGGGTACAAAGTATTTTGAAAAGCAGGTGTTTCCACACGGGTTCTTGAGTTAATTACACGATTAACATCCCATTATACTTAGGGTTACGTATAACAATGCCAAGTTGCCCATTAGTTTATCTCCCAAGAAGAAGAAGAGACCTCAGTGACATTAAAAGAGGGGCCTCAACGGAGTATAGGGGGTTTAAAGGGTATGTGAAGGGGCAGATTGGCCATCTGGCATTGGTTGAACCATCTTTTAGTTGGGTGAGCTGGTCGAAATTATAGAAACAGTTGAAGTCGAAAGTTTACATACATTTAGGTTGGAGTCAATTAAACTCGCTTTTTTTTTTTTAGTTAATATTTTTGCTCTATATCGTATGAAATAGCGGGCTATTACCACTTAATCAGGGAAGGGGGGATTCGAGGAACACATGTGACAGGTACTAACTTGCCATAGCCTAAAAAAGTCCTCAGATTGGCTTTTAGTACACATAAGTCAATAGCTATCTATACACGCACATGTGATAGGCACTCATTTGTAGTTAGGCTGTTTTAAGGTATTATAAGCCAATGCTAATATATAAGGCATTTATTCAGTGATTTTCTTCTTTGTCTAATATGTGTTTATTCATTCACAACTAGGATGTTGCTGGGCTCAGCACAGACAGTGTGGTCTCCTGGTCTCAGTGATGCTAGGCTTAGGTATTGACAAATCCAATTTTATTTGTCACATGCACCAAATACAACAGGTGTAGTCTTTTAAAAAATTGGGGGCCTTCCTCTGACATCACCTAGTATATAGGTCTGTCACGCCTATATACTAGGGGGGTTTCTAGGTATTATATTTCTATGTTGGTGTGTGTGTATGGTTCCCAATTGGAGGCAGCTGATAATCGTTACCTTTAATTGGGGATCATATTTAGTGTGATTTTCCTACCTGCTATGTGGCATATTGTTTTGTATGAGTGCCTATGTGCGCTACGTATTTCACGATCAATATATCTTTGTTGTTTTGGAATGTCACTATCAAAAAAATGTGGAACTCTACTCACGCTGCGCCTTGGTCCAATTATTCATACGACGGTCGTGACAGAATATCCCCCCTAGTCAGGACCAAGCAGCGTGCCCAGGAGGTGAAGGAGAGTTGGTCATGGGCAGAGATACTAGGTGGATGCGAGACCCTTCCTTGGTGGGAGTCTCCGAGGAGTAAAGGAGGACAGCGACGACACCAGGGTCCGCTGCCACAAACAGACCAAGGGCAACCCCACGTTTTTTTGGGGGGGTGGCACAAGGGGCGGTCGGCCAAGCCGAGGAGAGAGCCAGAGACCGTCTGGGAGTCGATAGAGCAGTTTGAGGAGGGATATTGGAGAGAGATGTTGGCTAGGAGTATGCTGCAGCGCAGGCGTTTTAAGGAGAGTGTCATCATTACGGTGAAACCTGTGCCAAATCTTTTCAGTCTCCTGAGGGGGGAAAAGATGTTGTCGTGCCCTCTTCATGACTGTCTTTGTGTGTTTGGAAAATGATAGTTTGTTGGTGATGTGGACACCAAGGAACTTGAAACTCTCGACCCACTCCACTTCAGCCCCGTCAATGTTAATGGGAGCCTGTTCGGCCCTCCTTTTCCAATAGTCCACGATCAGCTCCTTTGTCTTGCTCATAATGAGGGAGAGGTTGTTGTCCTGGCACTCTGTCTCATCGTTGTCGGTGATCAGGCCTACCACTGTTGTGTTGTCAGTTAACTTAATGATGGTGTGGTAGTCATGCTTGGCCATGCAGTTGTGGGTGAATAGGGAGTACAGAAGAGGACTAAGCATGCACCCCTGAGGATCAGCGTGGCAGATGGGCTGTTGCCTACCCTTACCACCTGGGGGCGGCCCGTAAGGAAGTCCAGGATCCAGTTGCAGACGGAAGTGTTAAGTCCCAGGGTTCTTAGCTTAGTGATGAGCTTTGTGGGTTATGTGGTGTTGAACACTGAGCTGTAGTCAATGAACAGCATTCTCACATTGGTGTTCCTTTTGTCCATGTGGAAAAGGGCAATGTGGAGCACGATTGAGATTGCGTCATCTGTGTATCTGTTGGGGCGGTATGCGAATTCAAATGAAATCCAACTTTGTCACATGCACCAAATACAACAAGTGTAGACCTTACCGTGAAATGCTTACTTACAAGCCCTTAACCAACAGTGCAGTTCAAGAAGAGTTAAGAATATATTTACTAAATAAAGTTTTTTTTAAATAAAAAATGAACAATAACATTGGAGTGGATCTAGGGTTTCCGTGAGCCTTGACCAGCCTTTCAAAGCATTTCATAGCTACTGACGTGAGTGCTACTGGGCGGTAATCATTTAGGCAGGTTACCTTCGCTTTTTTGTGCACAGGGACTATAGTAGTCTGTTTGAAACATGTAGGTATTACAGACTCAGTCAGGAAGAGGTTGAAAATGTCAGTGAAGACAGATGCCAGATGGTGCTGGTAATCCGGGGGGAGGGAGAGTGGGGGAGAGGCCCGAAACAGAACAATTTAGGTCAACTTTTCAAATGTCGACAAAACAAAATACGATAGACAAGGTGGGATCTTTTTGTGGTGGTAAAATGAATTATGCCAGAAATGTCCGTGGAAATGCTTTTATGAGCAAATATGGATATAATAACCATCATATGGAAGTAAACATGGAGTTACGCATGGAGTCACACGCTGTGTGGTCCTCCCATTATGACTGGTTGGGAAAAGCATGCAGTTTATTAGGCTCCAGATTAAGTAAATGATGATGAACATCACAGGGTGGTGAAAGTGCAAGGTGATAAGCTTAAATTGAGATTTTTGTCATCACTGGCACACACTATACCCCATAACGTCAACGTGAATTTATATTTTGTCATTTTTACTAATTAATAAAAAAATAAAATCTGTAATGTCTTTAGTCAACAAGTTTAAGCTTAAATAAATTTGGGAGTAAAAAGGGCTTATTAAAGCACATAATAAGTTACATGGACTCACTCTGTGTGCAATTACAGTGTTTAACATGATTTTTAATGACTACATCATCTCTGTACCACACACATACAGTTTGTATGGTCTCTCAGTCGAGCAGCAAATTCTACACAGATTCAACCACAAAGACCAGGGAGGTTTTCCAATGCCTCATAAAGAAGGGCACTTATTGGTAGATCATGGTTAAGTTGTCAATTACGCTTTGGATGGTGTATAAATACACCCAGTCACTACAAAGATACAGGTGTCCTTCCTAACTTAGTGGCCGGAGAGGAAGGAAATCGCTCAGGGATTTCACCATGACGCCAATGGTGACTTTAAACAGTTACAGAGTTTAATGGTTGTGATAAGAGAGAACGGAGGATGGATCAACAACATTATAGCTACCCCACAATACTAACCTAATTGACAGAGTGAAAAGGAAGCCTCTACAGAATAACAATATTACAAAACATGCAACCTGTTTGCAACAAGACACTAAAGTAATACTGCAAAAATGTGGCAAGCAATTATATGGTTGTCCTCAATAGAAAGTGTTTTGTTTGGGGCAAATCCAATACAACACATTACTGAAAACCCTCTCCATATTTTAAAGCATAGTGGTGGCTGCATCAGGTTATGGGTATGCTTGTAATAATTAAGGACTGGAGAATTTTTCAGGATAAAAAAGAAATGGAGCTAAGCACAGGCAAAATCCTAGAGGAAAACCTGGTACAGAATTCACCTTTCAGCAGGACAAGGCTAAATCTACATTGGAGTTGAGTGGTTGAGTTACAGTTTTTACAAATCTACTTAAAAATCTATGGCTAGACCTGAAAATGGTTGTCTAGCAATGATCAACAACCAATTTGACAGCGCTTGAAGAATTTTGAAAAGATAAATGGGCAAATGTTGCAAAATCCAGGTGTGGAAAGCTCTTAGAGACTTACACAGAAATACTCACAGCTGTAATCATTGCCAAAGGTGCTAAGTACAGATTCGGGGATGTGAATACTTATTCGAATGAGATATTTCTGCATTAATTTTCAATACATTTGCACACAAATAAGTAAGCATGTTTTCACTGTCATTATAGGGTATTGTGTGTAGATGGGTGTGAACACAAGTGAATGTGGTATTTTTGGATTTAATTTTTATTAAATGGGCAAACATTTTTTAAGCATGCTTTCACTTTGTCATTACAGGGTATTGTGTGTAGATGGATAAAAAAATGAATAATAATACATTTTAAATTCAGGCTGTAACAACAAAATGTGGAATACTGTAAATCAAGGGGTATGAATACTTTGAAGGCACTGTAATGCAATTGTTTTTGTGAGAAAACCATCAGTAGAGTTGAAAATGCGATGGAAACCCATTTCACTTGTATTTTATATTTCGGTACATGGGAATTTAACGGCAAAAATGTATTTTGTAAGTCAATTTGATGGAAACATCTCTGGTGGGAAAATGCTCATCTTGTTTTTATGCATTTAAAAAAAATATTTGCATGAAAATCCATCACCAATCGGATGGAAACCTAGCTATATACAAACAGATGTACTGCCAGTTCCTTAATAGTTTGGCTCTATATTATGTATATACACTGAGTGTACAAAACATTATGAACTATTTCCATGACAGACTGACCATGTGAATCCAAGTGAAAGCTTTGATCCCCTATTGATGTCAGTTATTAAATCCACATCAATCAGTGGAGCTCAGTCACGTGTAGCCCAGTTGGTAGAGCTTGGTGCTAGCAGTGCTAGGGTTGTATTAGCAGTGCCAGTATTCAAATGTATGCACTCACTACTGTAAATCGCTCAGGATAAGAGCATTTACTACACGACTAAAATGTAAATGAAGGGGAGGAGACAGGTTAATGATTTTTAAGCCCTGAAAGAATTGAGACATGGATTGTGTGCCATTCAGAGGGTGATTGGGCAAGACAAACTATTTTCTGTTGAAGTCATTAAAACTTGTTTTTCAACCATTCCGCAAATTTCTTGTTAACAAATTGTAGTTTTGTCGGTTAGGACATCTACTTTGTAAATGACAAGTAATTTTCCAACAATTGTTTACAGATTATTTCACTGTATCACAATTCCAGTGGGTCAGAAGTTTACATACACTAAGTTGACTGTGCCTTTAAACAGCTTGGACAATTCCAGAAAATGATGTGATGGCTTTAGAAGCTTCTGATAGGCTAATTGACATCATTTGAGTGAATTGGAGGTGTACCTGTGGATGTATTTCAAGGCCTACCTTCAAACTCAGTGCCTCTTTGCTTGACATCATGGGAAAATCAAAAGAAATCAGTCAAGACCTCAGAAAAACATCTGAAGGTACCATGTTCATCTGTACAAACAATAGCACGCAAGTATAAACACCATGGGACCACGCAGCCGTCATACCACTCAGGAAGGATACGTGTTCTGTCTCCTAGAGATGAACGTACTTTGGTGAGAAAAGTGCAAATTAATCCCAGAACAGCAGCAAAGGACCCTGTGAAGATGCTGGAGGAAACGGGTACAAAAGTATCTATATCCCCAGTAAAAATTAGTTCTATATCGACATAACCTAAAAGGCCGCTCAGCAAGGGAGAAGCCACTGCTCCAAAACCGCCATAAAAAAGCCAGACTACGGTTTGCAACTGCACATGGGGACAAAGATTGTACTTTTTGGAGAAATGTCCTCTGGTCTGATGAAACAAAAATGTAACTTTTTGGCAATAATGACCGTCGTTATGTTTTGAGGAAGAGGGGGAAGCTTGCAAGCCGAAGAACACCATCCCAACCGTGAAGCACGGGGGTGGCAGCATCATGTAATGGGGGGTGCTTTGCTGCAGGAGGGACTGGTGCACTACACAAAATAGATGACATCATGAGGCAGGAAAAGCATGTGGATATATTGAAGCAACATCAGTCAGGAAGTTGAAGCTTGGTCGCAAATGGTTCTTCCAAATGGACAATGACACCAAGCATACTTCCAAAGTTGTGGCAAAATGGCTTAAGGACAACAAAGTCAAATTATTGGAGTGGCCATCACAAAGCCCTGACCTCAATCCCATAGACGATTTGTGGGCAGAACTGAAAAAGTGTGTGCGAGCAAGGAGGCCTACAAACCTGATTCAGTTACACCAGCTCTGTCAGGAGGAATGGGCCAAAATTCACCCAACTTATTGTGGGAAGCTTGTGGAAGGCTACCCGAGACGTTTGACCCAAGTTAAACAATTTAAAAGCAATGCTACCAAATACTAATTGAGTGGATGTAAACTTCTAAACCACTGGGAATGTGATGAAAGAAATAAAAGCTGAAATAAATCACTCTCTACTATTACTGTCATTTCACATTCTTAAAATAAAGTGGTGATCCTAGCTGACCTAAGACTGGGATTTTCTACTAGGATTAAATGTCAGGAATTGTGAAATCTGAGTTTAAATGTATTTGGCAAGGTATGATAGCAGGTGCCTGGCGCACGGGTTTGTGTCAAGAAATGCAGCACTGCTGGGTTTTCAAGCACAACAGTTTCCTGTATGTATCAATAATTGTCCACCACCCAAAGGACATCAAGCCAACTTGACATGACTGTGGGAAGCATTGGAGTCAACATCGGCCAGAATCCCTACCGAACGCTTAACACCTTAACAATCCATGCCCCGACGAATTGAGGCTGTTCCGAGGGCGAATGGGGTGGGGGAGTGCAACTCAATATTAGGAAGGTGCTCTTAATGTTAGATAGGGCCCTGTGTTTTGGTTCATCATGTCACATGACCTGGATTTTTAATTTCTACCCTTTTTCGTTGTATCCAATTGGTAGTTAAAGTCGTTTCCCATCGCTGCAACTCCCGTACGGACACTGCTTCTTGACACAATGCCCGCTTAACCTGGAAGCCAGCCGCACCAATGTGACGGAGGAAACACCGTACACCTGGCGACCGTGTCAGAGTGCATTGCGACCGGCCCGCCATAGGAGACACTAGTGCGCGATTGGACAAGAACATCCCTGCCGGCAAAACCCTCCCCTAACCCGGAAGACGCTGGGCCAATTGTGCGCCGCCACATGGGTCTCCCGGTCGCAACTGGCTGTGACAGAGCCTGGACTCGAACCAGGATCTCTAGTGGCAGTTAGCACTGCAATGCAGTGCCTTAGACCACTGCACCACTTGGGAGGCCATGACCTGGATTTTAACCTTTATTTAAAGCTTATTAAATCAAACTTCCCCTGTGTATTATTATTTCAGATGGTCCAGCACCATCCTCAGACAATTGCTTTAATTTATGTTTTAATTCTCATTTCTGGAAAAGGCTTCAAATAAAGGTTAAAATCCAAGTAATGTTGCATGTTCTGCCAAAACAGAGGGCCCTAGGAATTGTGAGTCAATGGTCATCTATTAGACATTTATTCAGTGATTGTCTTCGCCTGACAAATGTGTTTTTATTATTTCACAACTAGGATGTTGCTGGGCTCAGCACAGGCAGTGTGGCTGCCTGGTCTTCTGGTCCCAGTGATGCTAGCCTTAGCAGCAGCAGAGTCAAGTACAATAGAGCTAGGAGGAATAAAAACAGAGAGAGAGACACGCTGACACAGGGATGTAGGATGGTGTGGCTAAAATGCCATGGCTGAATTTACTTCCCAGTCCACCCCTGTGTGTGTGCGCGCGCACGCGTGTGCGTGTGTGTCTCTCACTCACCAGATCTCAACCCAAGTGTACACTTATGGGAGATTCTGAGTGTTCTCCACCACCATCAACAAAACACCAAATTATGGAATTTTTCCATGGAAGAATGGTGTCGCATCCCTCCAAGGTACATTGAAGCTGTTCTGGGTCGTGGTGGCCCAAAGCCCTATGAAGAACCTATGTTAGCGGTTTCTTTATTTTGGCAGTTACCTGTAGGTACGCATACAACTACTTTAAAAAAAGGACAGAGGTTGCAGAAATATGAGAACACATCAGAACTGATACATTAGGCTACAAGCCACTATGTTACAGCTTAAACATGGTACAAATCTAAAATGCTTTCATTATGATACATCATTACTATGGTAACCAGATCAATAAAGTCATAACAGAGTGTTTACATGTGTTACAGATATCCAGGTACAGGTGACATAATCAATAAAGGTGAGGGGGCCGTATATGCCAAGTGTCTGTAGGAGTGCTGATCTAGGATCATTTCACAGCTATAACGTAAACCAAAACATGATGTGTTTTTTGCAAGCGATTGCAGTAAAGAGAAGTGTTGAATAAGATGTGCATGCTGAAATGTGTTCGTAGAACAAAAACATGAAGACTGGTGCATTTATTGACAACAACCATGATAAATATATTTCATCTGTCGTGATTTCAGAGTTGGGAAATCAATTATCATAAGCAACAATGATTTGAAGAAGGCTGGAATATCACTGTGAGGTTAACTCAGCAAAGTTCTGTTATTATTACTGTTAACACTATGCTGATGCTTTGAAAGATTTGAAACATGCATAAACGAATAGTGTGCAAACATATTTGGTTTAGTTAAAACCCCACAGACAAGTATTTCATTTCGTTGTCTCTTTGGTGGCGAAGTACTATACATATACATATATATACTATTTCCCTTAGAGGATAGACGGGTCGTAGTTCAACTTAGCTCTGATATAGTTTGCATGTAGTTTGTTGAATTATAAAATAGTCATTGTGAGCAAGCAAAACCCTCCACTACTAACATTATAATAAACCTTCTCATTGTCATTGTACATATTTACATATTCATATGTTGTACATTCCCGACATAAAACAAGGCAGCAAACCCTGCTGTAACAGCCGTAGCAAGAAAATATATATTTTGTTACAGTCCTCAATCATTTTATTTTAAAATATGGATTAAAAAAATGTAGAATTAGTTTGAACACATACTCCCTTTCTTACTATTGCACTGGATCATTTCTAAGTGGAGAGAGATAACGATGCAACTGAAGTGAATAAATGAATATCAAAATGTATATATATATATTTTTTTACAATTGCAAGTCATGTAAATAAACGATCATTTAAAAAAGGGAAAACCCCCCAAAAAGTTGTTCATGGATTTAAAAGCAATTGTATGAAAAAGGCAAATACGTTTGCTCAGGGGCCGTATATGCCAAGTGTCTCCGAGTAGGAGTGCTGATCTAGGATCATTTCACACCTAACTATGTAATTGTATTCATTGTTATCCAAAAAGCAAAACTTATCCTAAAACAGCACTACTCTATAGACACTGCTTGACACTTACAGTAGGGCCCTAGTGGCAATGCCACGTTGGTGAAGACTTGGTTAGGTCCTCCTCTACCTCTCACAGTGTAGTCTACAGCTGCTGGAGAGTTTTTCTCAGACCATCCTCACTCAACTCATACCTAGTAGCAAAGAGAGGAGAAACATTGTAAAAATATATATATATTTTTAAAATCTAGAATAACAAACACTCAGTGATTCCTTGATATTCAGATCTTATGATGAAAGTTCTTATTAAATTCTTCTAAGAAGTCCCCAAATATGTGTGTGAACACGACTGGACTTAATCGTACTAATAATTGTACAAAATAAATAAATAAACTAATGAATTATTTCACTGACCATTGTGTCCATCCCTTGACGATATCCTCGTTAGTCAAATCCACCAGCACCTGTCAAGATGACACGATATGAAGGAGGAAAAGTGAGCTTTGGACAGGTAATAATGTGTATTCACACTTACTGTATGTTATCGAATAACAGAAGGGGCATGCATGGATAGACACAGTTCTGCAGTAGGAGGAGGGGTCCAGTCTCACCTTCCCCAGCAGCCCTTTGTGTTTGGAAAAGATATTTCCTCCGTTCTTTACCGCCACATCCAGAGTCCTCCTGTGCAACTCCACGACCGACACGCCGAACTCAAATCTGACAACACATGCACACAAACAATTCAATTATACAATGACTAGCAGTAAATCCACTGGTGTTTGATGGTAAGAGGAACAAAGAGGAATGTTGAAACTTACATCTCATCGTAAACAGGGTTCAGGTCCTTCTTGTGCGTGTGGGTTTTCCTCCTCCCAGACCTTCGCTTGTCAGGTAGAAGATAGAGCCGCACATACGGATCCGACCCATGATCTGTGAATGCAATCAGGTTTCTGTGGAGAGTGGGAGAGAGAAAGACAGAGAGTGGAGGTAGAGAGATAGATAAAAAAAGAACACACTGTATCACATCATTTGGGGGTAGCCCTTTACACTTGTAAACAGGTTGAAAATGACAGATTTGGGCACTGATAAGCGCCTAAATTGGAACGCAGTGGCTGTACAGTAAAATACTATAACTGATATCAGAGCTCAGGCTCTGTGCTTCACAGCACTGTATGGCGTGAAACCCTTGGTTGTTCTGAACAGAATGAGCCTGTTTGTCTGTTGTGAGGAAAATTCAATGCGGCACACCTGAATGCACTTATGACTCCTTTCTATGCGCACAAAATAATTACAATATTTTTCTCTGAATTGCCTTCTGAAAGCCAAACACTGTAAGATCATATTTTATTACTTAGCTAGTCATTTTGGCAATAGAACAAGCTTTCAAATGATGCCCAACTGACCATATTGCAATTTATAATGGTCAATTTCTGGATTGCATAAACAACAGTAATTGTCGGTTGGAGGGGATGCTGGGTTGTGTTCCAAACAAAAACAACTACAAGTGTCCTTGCTCTAGTTCCTCAATGGCAAAGCTAGGAAAGCTAAAAAATAGCACCTTATAGTTGATGACCCTTCTTTGAGTCATAAAAGTGCATTGAAATTGCTTAGGGAGTGTGGCCAGATATTCAGATTTCATTATCAACACATGAGGTGAAAAGTACAGCAAAATGTAACATGCACATAAAATCAACATTGTAGTGTTTGGATTCAGTCTTGTGTCAGGTGAACTGTTGGGTCCTCAACTTTGGTCTAATAATTTCTCATAATCTCCAAACTGTTCCCTTTCAATTGCTACCATGCTTACGCTTTTCATATTGTCTGTAAAAATAAAAAAAAGTTACATTTAGCTCTGTCCATATAGGCTAATTCCCACGAGTGTAATGGGTTAAAATAAAATGATCCAAAATGATTATATTATTGCGCATCAAGTCTGTGGTCAAAGAAAAAGGCTTGTAAATTGAATAAAAATGAGTGGATAAAGCTGATAACAGAATATGATACATTCTCCAATAGTTAGTGTAATAGAGTAACATGTGGAAGCTACAGTATGGATGCATCCTAAATGGCCTTTGGGACGCGGGACCTAAGTCTCCCGCCATGTCTCTTACCGGCAGGCATGCAAAACCACAATGAGCTTGTTCCTCTGAGGGCTGTGTCGGACAGTCAATTGCACCTCACCCAGGGGCAAATGACCGGCTGAGCCACTGTAGACAGAGACACACACATTAGTCACATTGTTTTGTAACAAAACAATCATTCACATTAGGTCTGTAATATAATCTGCAGGTTAATCAATGTCGTTGTATTTCTTTGTATTGTGTCACAATGTGGTACTTGTATTTTGTATTTTATTAGGGATCCCCATTAGCTGCTGCTACTCTCCCTGGGGTCCAAACACACTAAGACACTTACAACTAAAGATAAAACAGTACATCATATAACACTGTCACACCACCATATATCCACAACACAAAATGTATGATACCACCATACAACAATATATGTGTGTGTAAAGTGCGTGTGCTATTGCCCGTGTGCGTATGCATGCATCTGTACCTGTGTGTGTGTGTGTATATGTGTCTCTTCACAGTCCCATAAGGTGTATTTTTATTCATTTTTGTATCTGATTCTACTGCTTGCCTCAGTTACCTGATGTGGAATATAGCTCCATGTAGTCACTATGTAGTACTGTGCACCTCTAGACTGTTCTGGACTTGTGGATTGTGAAGAGACCTCTGGTGGCATGTCTTGTGGTGTATGCCACAAATCTCTCTTTGGGCACCTGACCACACTACTGAACAGTAGTCCAGGTGCGACAAAACTAGGTCCTGTAGGACCTGCCTTGTTGATAGTGTTATTAAGGCAGAGCAGCGCTTTATTATGGACAGACTTCTCCCCATCTTAGCTATTGTTGTATCAACATGTTTTGACCATAACAGTTCATAATCCACGGTTACTCCAAGTCCACCTCAACTTGCTCAATTTCCACATTATTCATTACAAGATTTTATTGAGGTTTAGGGTTTATTGAGTGATTTGTCCCAAATACAATGCATTAGTTTTCAAAATATGTAGGACTATCTTATTTCTTGCCACCAACTTTTTGTTAAGTGCTGCAGTCATTTCAGTGACTCAAAGCCAGTGGCATGTCAATAAGTAAAGATAGAAAAAAAGTAAGGGGCCTAGACAGCTGCCCTGGGGAATTCCTGATTCTACCTGGATTATGTTGGAGTGGCTTCCATTAAAGAACACCCTCTGTTTTTTGTTAGACAGGTAACTCTTTATCCACAATATAGCAGAGTGTGTAACGCAACAACACATTTGTTTTTCCAGCAGCAGACTATGATCGATAATGTCAAAAGTCGCACTGAAGTCAAACAAAACAGCCCCTACAATATTTTTATCATCAATTTCTCTCAGCCAATCATCAGTCATTTGTGAAAGTGCTGGGCTTGTTGAATGTCCTTCCCTATAAGCGTGCTGAAAGTCTGTTGTCAATTTGTTTACTGTAAAATGGTGTATATCAAATCAAATGCATTTGTCATGTGCTTTGTAAACAACAGGTATAGACTAACAGTGAAATGCTTACTTACGGGCCCTTGCCAACAATGCAAAGAGAATTTAAAAAATATATATAACACAAGGAATAAATACAATGAATAATGATAACTTGACTATATACAAGGGGTACCACCACCAAGTCGATGTGCACGGGTACGAGGTAATTGAGGTAATACAGCTGTACATATAGGTACGGGTAGTGACTAGGTGTGACAGATTAGACAATAAACAGTATCAGCAGCGTACTGTATATGATGTGTCAAAAGAGAGTCAATGCAGATAACCAAATAGCCCGGACTAACAATTTAGCAGTCTTATGGATTGGGGGTCGAAGCTGTTCAGGGTGCTGTTGGCTCCAGACTTGGTGCATCAGTACTGCTTGTCATGCGGTAGCAGAGAGAACAGTCTATGACTTGTATGTGCATGTATCAATGTGTTTGTGTGTGCGCTTGCGTTTATACATGCTTACTTCTGCAACTCGCTCAGCCTCTGCTGGAGCTCCTGTGTGGCGTACGGGTTGGAGATGTCCGAGGCAATACTGACAGTTGACCCAAAGTGGGCCAGGTGTTTGTGAGAGCCAGAGATGGCCAGGTTGGAGGTGCTCCTGCCTGCGTCGGCTAGGCCGATGCCTACCGGGCCCCCTGAGTAGGGCTCGCCATCCCCCCCTCTCCTGTGGAGCTCCTGGGTCGAGGCGGCCACAGATCGTGAGAGGTCTGAGATAGGGACAGGGTTGGGGGGTTCGGCGACGGGCGGGCTCTTCACGGGGATGGGGTTACTAGTGCTGGTCTTACGAACCTGCAACTTCTCCTGACACAGAACCTGCACAAGTGGGACATAGAGGTTGGAAAGGATAAAAAAGTATTATATGAGACAGTGCACAAGAACACTTGAAGAATGTGTAGTATAATTGAATCAAAAGCAACATTTCTATAATTGCATTCAGGATAAAGGCCCAATGCAACCATTTTTATTTTAATATCAAATGCATTTCTGGGTAACAATTAAAGTACCTTACTGTAATAGATTTCCATAAAATTGCACATTTTGGACACAGAGAGGAAAAAGTTTGTACATATTTTCAAGACCTGCTCCATTTAATTTATTTATTACGTTTACATTTTTTCTATTACGTTTACATTTTTTAAATGGAATTTCCTTTAGGCTTGGCGTATTTAGCAGGACATTTTACAGCATAAAGCTAAATTTGTCAGCATAAAGCTCACTCATTTAAGTGACTCACTCATTCGAGTCTTTGGTTCAAAATAAATAAGTACCGACATTTTCTGATTGTCTTAAATAAAGAATATTTTTGACCAATCTGCTCATGTTGTGTGTGTGTGTTTCATTTGTGACTTTTTGGTTACAATGAAGTATGTAAACAAATTGAAACAAATAAATTCTATTCATTATGAATAATCAGATACGTGTTGCGAATGAATGATTATATGGAAGAAAGGCGCCGCCTCTTAGGAGTTTCAAAAGCCGACCAGTTACCCAAGAAAATAACAGCGATTTATTTAGCCTAATAGTTTTTAGGACTCCAGACAGTAGGCTATTATTCCTCTGTATGAATCAATTTGTCTGCATGTATATTCAACATTTGGATAAAATAAACCATGCCATGAATTAATAACTACTATATAGATTTTATTTTCACAATGCAATGAGGCACATCGCCAACTTAAAATCGCTTTAAAAGAGCCTTCTAATAACCTAATCAAAATGACATTTTATTAGTCACATGCACCAAATACAACAGGTGTAGTAGACCTTACAGTGAAATGCTTACTTACGAGCTCCTAACCAACAATGCGGTTTAAAAAAAAAGTATAAGAAATAAATGTAACAAGAAATTAAAGAGCAGCAGTAAAATAACAATAGCGAGACTATATGCAGTGGGGCACCGGTTAGCTAAGGTAATATGTACATGCAGGGGTGCAAAAGAAGGGGGGGGGGATCAATGCAAATAGTCTGGCAAGCCATTTGATTAGATGTTCAGGAGTATTATGGCTTGGGGGTAAGAAGCGTCTTGGCGCTCCGGTACCGCTTGCCGTGCGGTAGCAGAGAGAACAGTCTATGACTAGGGTGGCTGGAGTCTTTGACAATTTTTAGGTCCTTCCTCTGACACTGCCTGATATAGAGGTCCTGGATGGCAGGAAGCTTGGCCCCAGTGATGTACTGGGCCGTTCACACAACGCTCTGTAGAACCTTGCGGTCGGAGGTTAGACAGTTACCATACCAGACAGTGATGCAAACAGTCAGGATGCTCTCGATGGTGCAGCTGTAGAACCTTTTGAGGATCTGAGGACCCATGCCAAATCCTTTCAGTCTCCTGAGGGGGAATAGATTTAGTCACGCCCTCTTCACGACTGTCTTGGTGTGCTAGGACCATGTTAGTTTGTTGGTGATGTGGACACCATGGAACTTGAAGCTCTCAACCTGCTCCACTGCAGCCCCGTTAATGAGAATGGGGGCGTGCTCGGTCCTCTTTTCCTGTCGTCCACAATAATCTCCTTTGTCTTGATCATGTTGAGGGAGAGGTTGTCCTGGCACCACACGGCCAGGTCTCTGACCTGCTCCCTATAAGCTGTCTCGTTGTTGTCGGTGATCAGGCCTACCACTGTTGTGTCATTGGCAAACCTAATGATGGTGTTGGAGTCGTGCCTGGCCGTGCAGTCATGTTTGAACAGGGAGTACAGGAGGGGACTGAGCACGCACCCGAGGGGCCCCTGTGTTGAGGATCAACGTGGCGGTTGTGTTGTTATCTACCCTTACCACCTGGGGCGGCCCGTCAGGAAGTCCAGGATCCAGTTTCAGAGGGAGGCGTTTAGTCCCAGGGTCCTTAGTTTATTGATGAGCTTTGAGGGCAATATGGTGTTGAACGCTGAGCTGTAGTCAATGAATTGCATTCTCAAATAGGTGTTCCTTTTGTCCAGGTAGGAAAGGGCAGTGTGGAGTGCAATAGAGATTTCATCATCTGTGGATCTGTTGGGGCGGTATGCAAATTGGAGTGGGTCTAGGGTTTCTGGGATAATGTCGTTGATATGAGCCATGACCAGCCTTTCAATGCACTTCATGGCTACAGACGTGAGCTGTGAGGGGAACGGCACCTCAGTACCTCCAGGCTCTGATCAGGCCCTACACCCAAACAAGGGCACTGCGTTCATCCACCTCTGGCCTGCTCGCCTCCCTACCACTGAGGAAGTACAGTTCCCGCTCAGCCCAGTCAAAACTGTTCGCTGCTCTGGCCCCCCAATGGTGGAACAAACTCCCTCACGACGCCAGGACAGCGGAGTCAATCACCACCTTCCGGAGACACCTGAAACCCCACCTCTTTAAGGAATACCTAGGATAGGATAAAGTAATCCTTCTCACCCCCCCCCTTAAAAGATTTAGATGCACTATTGTAAAGTGGCTGCTCCACTGGATGTCATAAGGTGAATGCACCAATTTGTAAGTCGCTCTGGATAAGAGCGTCTGCTAAATGACTTAAATGTAAATGTAAATGTAATGTAAATGTGAGTGCTATAGGTCGGTAGTCATTTAGTCAGGTTACCTTCATGTTCTTGGGCACAGGCACTATGGTGGTCTGCTTAAAACATGTTGGTATTACAGACTAGAACTGGGAGAGGTTGAAAATGTCAGTGAAGACCCATGCCAGTTGGTCAGCACATTCTCGCAGTACACGTCCTGGTAATCCATCTGGCCTTGTGAATGTTGACCTGTTTAAAGGTCTTACATCAGCTGCGGAGAGCGTGATCACACAGTCTTCCGGAACAGCTGGTGCTGCCATGCATGTTTCAGTGTTATTTGTCTCGAAGCGAGCATAGAAGTAATTCAGCTTGTTTGGTAGGCTTGTGTCACTGGGCAGCTCTCAGCTGTGCTAATTTTCCTGTAGTTTTTTGTCACACTGTACTAAACATCTGCATTTTGAAAGTCTTTTTTACAAATCGAAATTGATCATATATTTCTACTACTGTAGAAGCTGTGTTTTTAGGATTAGAATCCCACTCTAGGCTTACAGTGATGGACATTGGTCACAGTTCACGCCTTGATGAGCCATTCAATTGGCGAAAGTGGCGGATGTTGGTGAATGGTTGTTGTTCTTCAGGAAGAAAATACATTCTTTAAAATGAAAATAATCTTAAATAAAGGCTAGGATACGATATCAACAAGAGAATGGCGAGTCACCTTTGAATTGAAATGACCCGATTGAATTAAAACAACCAAACATCCACCTTTAAACATCCAAATATTTCATGCAATATTCTGCCCATATTTCCACTTTTGAAGGACTTGTATTAACGGATGTTTTAGGTGCAGTAGGCCAACATAGGCTACTGTAAAATGAATTTTCTTTTTGTAATATCACCTCAAACTGCAGTGGTCAAATGATGTGAGCAAAGAAGCAAACACTGATTGTATTAACAGATGTGTGCATACAATTATATATAGATTTACATTTTAACCATGAAGCGTATTCACAATTGCATGCCATGAAGATCTTTCCTCAAGCGTAGATGTGCTCAAAGCTGCTCTCTGGTGGTTCGAACGAGCATTAACGGCAAGCACAGTAACACACCGTACCACGCTATTCCGCAGTATTACGCAACTTTTAATTGAGGAACCCCTGTACATAGGGAATAGGGTGCTATTTGGGATGCAGACACATGTGCATGACTATAAGAGCCCTATTCAAACCCTCATGGACCCTTACCCTCAGTGCCATCTTCATCTTGATGGTGGAGCTAGTCCCAGAGCTCTTGAGATCGAAGCGCTGGTGCAGCGTCATGTCCTCAGCCTCTAGGAGACGGGCTAGGGGCAGGCTCAGAGTCCCCAGGGAACAATCATGTTTCTCATCCTTTACCTGAAGGGGGAAATGTTTTTTTTTTTTATATGAAAGCAGAAGTTTGTGTCAAGTTACTGTAAATTCTAGTGCACTTACAAATAGGCAGTGCACAGGTACTACAGTAGCTGGAATTTACAGACCTGAAATTCCCTCTCATGCTCCGTGCACCCCGGATTTCACAGATATGCTGAGTTTTGTAAACTAGCAGACAAAATCAGCTAAATCCCACACCATAATCACACTAAATCATCTGTAAGGCCATACAGTAGCCACAGTGTGTGTCACAAATACTCTAACACTATTTGGTGCAGCCCTATTGGTATAGAGTGCACTAAATATGCACTAAATATGGAATAAGGTGCAATTT
The DNA here is from genome assembly GCF_034236695.1 of Oncorhynchus nerka. Classification (NCBI taxonomy): domain Eukaryota; kingdom Metazoa; phylum Chordata; class Actinopteri; order Salmoniformes; family Salmonidae; genus Oncorhynchus; species Oncorhynchus nerka. Next base: position 18,040,610 of record NC_088424.1, on the reverse strand, counting down.
GGGGCACCCATCTTTTAATTTTTTTTATAAATAAATAAAAATAATTGGCTCAGTCTCACACTAGAATCCCACCTTTGTCAAAATCAACTGTAAGGTCACACCCGTCTTCCCAGGAGCCTACTTGGTGTGTGAACTGCTGACTTTTGTAGAAAGCTGTTGACACATCAACCAGGATTAAGGAGCAGGGCAATTTGTGACTTGTTTTAGTAAGTGGCTGTATTGGAGGGGAAGTGGTTTCACCTCTCCTAGGCAATCAGCAATTAGTAGAGGGAGGTATGCTCTCCACCGCTGCTAGACAATTAGTGTTAGTACTTCAGTCTCCCCCTGGTTTCTCAGCGGAGGCTGTCAGACCGTCGCCGAAACAAAGACTGTTCTGCCAGATTCTTTGAAGAAGGAAAGAGGAAGGCTCCACACCACTCTCTCACTTGAATATTTTACCCAGTTATTTTCTGATGATCTCATTTTGCTCTTTTGTCGCTTTGGCAACTATGTGTGTTTTCTATACCTGTTCGCTCCTCTCCCTGTAGGCTTTACAGACGCTCCCCACCCCTTGGCTGCAACCCTTCTAATTTGTGGAATTCCGGGTCACTGGCAGCATTTGAAACTGCCGATCTGCGGTCAAGAACGCAGAGTTCATCACAGCCTCTGCTGCCCTTTAGTCCCTGACGGAGACATGGATCACCCCAGAGAACACTGTTACTCCAGCTGTTCTTTCATCATCTGACTACGGTGGTGGCACAGACCTACTCATTTCTCCTAAGTGGAGATTTTCTATTTTCTCCCTCTCGCCTGTCCATCTCCTCATTTGAATTCCATGCCGTCACTGTCACTTCTCCACTCAAGCTTAAAATTGTCATCTATCACCCACCAGGTGCCTTTAGAGAGTTCCTCAATGAGCTTGACACTTTGATAAGGTCATTTCCTGACGATGGCTCACCGCTCTTCGTACTTCAACCTCCTGACATCAGCCTTCTATTAATTTTGACCTCACAAGGAAGGCAATACGCTTGACTTCATCTTTACTAGAGGCTGCTCGCCTACTTATCTCACTGCAACATCCCCTCCAGATCTCTGATCACTACTTTGTTTCCTTTTGTCTCCAACCCTAACCACTAAGCCCCTACCCATGCTCATGTGCCGACGCAATCTTTGCTCTCTCTCCTATCATTTCTCCCTCATCCTAAATCCTTCTTCCTCCTGTCTCCTGATTTTGCCTCGTCGACCCTATCCTATTCTACTCACTTTCCCCATCCTGACTATTCTACTCCCTTTCCCCATCCTGACTATTCTACTCACTTTCCCCATCCTGACTATTCTACTCACTTTCCCCATCCTGACTATTCTACTCACTTTCCCCATCCTGACTCGCATTCCTTCAGGCCGGCTCGGCCCTCCCTTCTTGCTGCGTGGCATTGTGAGCTTACAGAACAGGGCTGCGGGCAACGATTCTTCTGGAGGTCCTATTATCTTTTCACTCCTTCCTCTCTACCTTCTCTTCCTCTGTCACCACTGCTAAAGCCACTTTCTATCACTCTAAATTTCAAGCTTCTGCCTCGAACACTAGAAAACTATTCCACCTTCTCCTCAATCCCATCCCCCTCCTTAATCCTCCATCCCCTTCCCTCACTCTTTGTGGATGACTTTGTCAACCACTTTAAAAAGAAGGTTGACGACATCCGCTACTCACTCAGCCTATTGAGTCCACTGGTCTCACTCACAGAGAACTACCCTTAACCTATTTCTCCCCTCTCTCCAGATGACTGGCTGCCCGACAACCTGCCCTCTTGACCTTATCCCCTCCTCCAGGCAATCTCTGGAGACCTTTTCCCATTCCTCTCATCACTGGCTGCGTCCCCTCTTGACTTCAAAATGGCCCGAGTCGCTCCCCTCATCTGACATCAAAAACTATACACCTGTATCCCTTGTTTTCTTTCCAAAACAATTGAGCATGCTGTCTCTGATCAACTTTCTCATTATCGCTCTGAACAATCTTCTTGACCCTAACCAGTCTGTCTTCAAAACGGGTCACTCAACAGAGAATAGCTCTTCTCTGTGCCACAGAGGCTCTCCGCATTGCCAAAGCTGACTCTCTTTCCTCTGTTCTCATCCTCCTAGAGCTATCCTCTGCCTTCAACACCGTGAACCATCAGATCCTCCTTTCCACCCTCAGGGCTGGGCGTTTCAGGCTCTGCACACTCTTGGATTGCATCCTCCCTGGCAGGCCGCTATCTGTGTCTGCACCACATACTCTCACTCCTGGTGTCCCCCAGGGCTTGGTTCTAGGCCCTCTTCTCTCTATACACCAAGTCACTTGGCTCAGTCATATCCTCACATGGTCTCGCCAATCATTGTTATGCAGCCGAAACTCAACTACTTGGCACCTTCTAACACCCAGGTGGCAACACGCATCTCTGCCTGCCTGGCAGATCTCAACTTGAATGTCAGGCCACCACCTCAAGCTCAACAAGATGGAGCTGCTCTTCCTTCCGGGGAAGGCCTTCCCACTCAAAGACCTCTCCATCACGGTTGACAACTCCACAGTGTGGAGTGCAAAGAGTGTGCCAGAGTGCAAAGAACCTTGGCTTGACCCTGGACAGCACTCGGTTGTTCTCTGCAAACATCAAAGTAGTGCCTCGCTCCTGCAGGTTCATGCTCTACAGCATCCGTAGAGTATGACCCTACCTCACACAGGAAGTGGTACAGGTCCTAATCCAGGGACTTGTCATCTTGTCTGGACTACTGAAACTCACTTTTGTCATGTTACCCCGCTCCTCCGCACACTCCACTGGCTTCCAGTTGAAGGTGCATCCACTACAAGAGCATGATGCTTACCTACAGAACAGCGAGAGGAACTTCCCCTCTCTACCTTTAGGCTATGCTCAAACCCTACACCCCAATCCGAGCACACATTCTGCCACCCAGGTCTCTTGGCCCTCCCAAGAGACCTGGGGGGGCACCATAGGAGGGCATTTTCCTCTCAGCCAAATCGAAGTTCGTCTCTGTCCTGGCACCCCAATGGTGGAACCAGCTTCCCCCTGAAGCTAGGACAGCAGAGTCCCTGCTCATCTTCCGGAAACCTCAAACCCTATCTTCAAAGTGTCTTAAATAATCCTCCTCTTCAACTCGACTAACCCCCCAAAAAAAACTGAACCTGCACTTTCTATGTTTGTGATATTTTCCCACCTAGCTATCTTAGGAGGAATGCACAAACTAAGTCGCTCTGAATAAGAGTGTCGGATAAATGATAAACGTATAGCCATAGAGGTCAAACTAAATGGCAAGCAATGAGGTCACTCAGTAGGAAAAGCATGCCTACAACCCATACCTCAATCTTCAGCTCTTGGCATTTTGGGTTGTGGATGAGGAAAGGGAAGGCCTCCTCCCATACAGGCTCGTTGGTCTTATACCTCGTCTGGTTGGGGAAAAAGGTCCATGTTAGAAGCAGTGAAAACGACCAGGAATATGCTATTCACATGGCATTGCAGTGTTGTTTATATAATTATACAAATCTATGGGAACTATAGAGTAGGAAACATGGCCTGTTGGCTTACCTTGCTGTCGTACGTTTTGTGCCCGACTGTGAAATGGACAAAAGGATTCGGGATGCTGCCCACTTTTTTACCAGACTGAAACGGAAAGAACAGGTGTAAAAACACACAACCTCTTAAACTGTGAGATGTTAACTTCATCGGTATTATTTTAAAATCGCCCTATCCTTGTCTAATCAGATTTAATATACACACATAGAAATATTGGTTAACTTAAATTATGGAGCATCCCAAATTTAGAATGGTTGTATTAGAAAATTGTTCTATTTTTCTGAAATAAAGATTATGTTAATATTTTTTTTAAAGTGGCCTGATGTAAGGCCCCATATTCATCCCTCATTGGCGAAATATAGAAGCTTTCAAACTGGAGATCAGGAAGTAGAGTAGTTACATAATTGTCTATAGAAAACCCCGTAACAGCAGGAAATATAGTTGAAATTGGAAGCGAGGAAACACTTATATAAAAGGTAGATGTTCTTGGTGTGTTAATTATCTCATACAACACAGTTGTTACGTACATCATCAGAATATTAGAATACGGTGCATGGAAGGCAGTTTAAGTGCAAACTGTTTGGGGTTTGTTCATTAATAACACAAAACAAGGAACCCAAAACAGCACGCAAGGCATTTTGAATGCTCCTGTAGGAATATATGGGTGGGAAACAACTTGTAAGCAATATTACTCACTGGGATATAAACAATCAATACAGTCTATGCTAGTCTAATCAACTGAATTGCTTTCCACTTTTACAAATTGCTTATTACTTCATAATAATCAACCGATTGGCACTCAGGAAACGGATCAATACAAATCCATGTCCTAACAGATAACACACCCAGCCAAACAACATGGTACTGTATTTGGTTCCACTACTAAAGTGTTATTCTCTGGTCACAGGGCCAACTGCAGTGTGTGTCTAGGCCCTGTTACAATAGCTTAAGAATGCATCTGTAAGTGAGTGGACAGATGAAAACATAGCTTCGACACCGTGGCTTTCACCAGTCTTACTGTGCTACGGGAATGGTGCTTTCTAAGATGCTCAAACAGGGCCTCTAGTCCTCCTCACTGTCTGTCTGGCTCTGCATGCATTGTTGTTACATTACCTAGAGGGCCTTACTGACTGAGTCCTTCTTCAAACTGTCATGGTTGAATTCTAAAGGATTGCACCCCCCCAGGCATGAGAGAATGAACAACACTAGGTTAGTTATTAGGAGAGGGCATGCAAGAGGAGGTTAAAATCATGGAACGGAGCAACGATGAAAACCACGCCAAAACAATGATAACAGGTAGAGACAAGACAAACATGATGATCACGAGGTGAATGAATCACGAAGAGTATTGACAGTGACATGGCCAGGAGAATCATTATGGGAGATAAAGAGGAGCATACAATACGGAGGAAACAGAAGGACTATTCCAACACTGACGAAGCAGTCCAGTGGCAGGAGGGAGATGGTCTGGATATGGGGATATTTATGGTGTTTTGTATGTACACTGAACCAAAATATAAATACAACATATAAAGTGCTAGTGACGCGTTTCATGAGCTGCCAAACAAATATGGTGCACCAAATTGTTACACCCCTATGTTGAGCATTTCTCCTTCTCTAAAATAATCCATCCACCTAAACAGGTGTGGCATATCAAGCGCCTTGTGCTGGGGACAATAAAAAGGCCAATCTAAAATGTGCAGTTTTGTCACACAACACAATGCCACAGATGTCTCAGGTTTTGAGGGCACGTGAAATTGACCTGCTGACTGCAGGAATGTCCAGCAGAGCTGTTGCAAGATCATTTGACGCTCATTTCTCTACCATAAAACCGGCCTCACAACAGCAGACCACGTGAAACCATCCCAATCCAGGAGCTTCATATCAGGCTTCTTCACTTGCGGAATCGTCTTGAGACCAGCCACCCAAACATCTGATGAAACTGTCAGAAACCGTTTCAGGGAAGCTCATCTACGTCCTCACCAGGGTCTTGAGCGGTTTGCTTGAGCGGTTTATTGTCAATGTTGTGACAGGAGTTTGGAGGCGGGGTTATGGTATGGGCAGGAGTTTGGAGGCGGGGTTATGGTATGGGCAGGAGTTTGGAGGCGGGGTTATGGTATGGGCAGGAGTTGAGGCGGGGTTATGGTATGGGCAGGAGTTTGGAGGCGGGGTTATGGTATGGACAGGCATAAGCCATGGACAACGGACACAATTGCGTCGATGGCAAATTGAATGCACAGAGATACTGTGATAAGACCCTGAGGCCCATTGTCGTGCCATTCATCCACTGCCATAACCTCATGTTTCAGCATGATAATGCACAGCCCTATATCGCACACAATTCCTGGAGGCTGAAAATGTCCCAGTTCTTCAATGGCCTGCATACTCACCATGTCACTCATTGAGCAAGTTTGGGATGCTCTGGATCGACGTCTACAACAGTGTGTTCCAGTTTCTGTCAATATCCAGCAACTTCGCAAAAGGCTTTGAAGAGGAGTGGGACAACATCCCACCGGCCATAATCAACAGCTTGATCAACATTATGCGAAGGAGATGTGTCGCGCTGCATGAGGCAAATAGTGGTCACACCAGATACTGACTGGTTTTCTGATCCACAACCCGTATCTGCATTCCCAGGTCATGTGAAATCCATAGATTAGGGCCTCATTTATTTATTTCAATTGATGGATTTCCTTTATATGAACTGTAACGCATGTTGCGTTTATTTTTGTTTAGTGTACATCTATGTCATTCCAGATACTGTATTATCTCGATGGGTAAATGGAATAGAGTCAATCTCTTGATGAATACTTTTATACAACACAGATATAATTTCTAGCAACAAATTAATCTACAGTACAAATGAAATGTTTATCCAGAGTGAAGCATTACATTCAGTACTTTGCATAATATCCTTGCATTCTGTATAATATTACCTATTAATTCTGTGTTGTTGTTACAAATTACATTCTTGTTGTTGACTACATAGTTAGCATCAATGGTGGCTGGTGAGGTGAGGACGGCTCATAGTTAAGTGTTCGCTAACATTCCATTTATTCCATTCCATCCATTACAATGAGATCATCCTCCGATTTAAAGTGGTACCAGCCACCACTGGTCTTGACAAGTCATGTCAATGATGACAGGCTGAGTCTAAAGGATTTTAGACTAAGAACTGTGGTTTTATTTGATTTGGGAGGTGTGCGTTTAGAGGATATTGGAGTCGGGAGATGCTCTGAGATCAATTATGTCTGGACAGGGTGAGAGTCCCATGTAAACTGTGGAGACGATCAAATGCTGCCCTCTAGTGAGAGTGTTTGTTGCCGAGGCAACAACTCACCAACGGGCTAGGAATGGCTGGGTGAGCGGGATGGAGGGAAAGCAATCCACAGAGAGGTCTGGCTAACAAGCCCCTTTCTTTTGTTTAGATATCTTATACAAGGCATGCCCATAATCATGACTGACAGCATTACTGTGTTGGAATCGGCTAAACTTTGAACATTGAGATATTAAATAAATGATAGAGACGAAGCGTTAAATAGAAAAGAGTCTGTAAAAAGCCAGCAGGCTTTGGAATGTGTTTGATGGAGGAGAGGAGAGCGATGTGTTGATATAGGGAAAACAGAGGGATATCTGTGGATTAGGTGAAGGAGGGGTGAGGTCAGTTCCCCTTAAGGGAGTAATCAGGGTTAGTATCTGGTTACCTTCTTTCTCTTGGGCATAAACTAATGATTGGAGAGACGGAGTGTTTTAAGTGGGATGTATATAAACCGTGAAGTCTGAAGTCTTTAGCTGTCTGTTTTCAGCTGAACAGAACCTTTGGGAAGAATAAACTTAGTTAAAGCTTCTCTAGTGTCCGTGCGTTATTTACTCTGAAAAATGAGAACCTAACAACTGTCAAAATATACTTTTTTAATAAGAACTTCATTCATGCATAAATCAGTCATATGACAATCAACATGCTCATTGGCCACAAGTAGTTACTGTGTTTCAATCGTCAGTACCAAAAAAATCCCACTGTGGCAAAATAAAACTAGGATGCAATATGCCAGAGGACTCACATATAAAGGTCCTATAGAGAGAGGCAGTATTCTCACTAAAGACTAGGCCCGAAGCTCTCTGCTCTTTCAAAGTAGCCAGAACCCAAGTTCCCCTTGAACACACTCTTCAGAGGAGGGGGGAAACAGAGAGAAGAAAGCAAAGAGAAGGAGACTAAAAAGAGACGTGTGAAGCAGGGTTTGCCTATGCGATGCATTTATGCAAATAGAGCCAAAACTAATGATGTTATTTCACAGGTGTAATAGAAAGACAACTTGAGGTACAATAATGTATCACTTTGGCAGACTATTAGTGTGAGTGACCAGACTGAGGGAAGAGAGGTAGAGGATATTAACATGATCATGAGAGGGGAAGGGAAGGAGATCAAGCAGGAGAGCAGTCAGAGGAAGAGGAGGCAGAAGCTGGGGTGAACTGGGTGGTTCATACCGTCTCATGACTGGTAGACTGGCACAATAAAGTATTATGTTTTGTGGCCAGCAGAAAACTTGACATGGCCATCTCATAACTAACAGGTCAAATATGTTGTGCGGAGATACAGTAAGGCAATGTAGTGTGTTTCCCCATCCGAGTTCTAATTATAACGGTCCCATAACCGCGTGATGTTTTTCTCTACTACACATTAGCCCAAGCAGAACGGCTCATCAATCTTAAGCATGCAGTAGCTCTTGTGCTTTTTCCTATTCTTCTAGTGACTTTACCACAGGTGGTGTGACTTACAGGGAGGCTCCTTGCCGAGTCCAGGAAGACCACCAGCAGGGCAGACGACAGGTCAGCATTAGCCTGTCCTTTATCAACCTTGTTGCTGGTCAGCACCTGGGAGAGAGCGGGAGAGGACACAGACAGAGTAAATAGTCAGCACAGTAGTTACTGTAGTGTGAGACAGCTTGATGTACTCCCCCTAGACAGAACACTAGTCCAATATACTGTATTAAGAGCAATCTGTTCTGTTGGTCAAACATAGAATGATGTGTCTCATAGAACGATGTGTCTCATCAGCACTGACATAATGGACTGGAGAAACACAGGTTGTGTCCCAAATGGTACACGATTCCCTATTTGGTGCACTACTTTTGACTAAAACCCTATAGGCCCTGGTCTGAAGTAATTCACTATATAGGGAACAGGGTACCATTTGGCGTTACAGGGATCTATGAGTGGACATAATAATGTCTGGAACGGAGCAAATGGAAGGCACCAAACACGTGGAAACCATGCGTTTGATGGATTTGATGCCATTCCACCAATACCACTCCAGCTATTAACACGAGCCCGTTCTCCCCAATTAAGGTGCCACCAACCTGGATGGATGGAACTACAGAGCTCAATAAGAATAAGAACTACAGAGCTCAAACAGGGTGAGCAGTCCCTCGTGGATTCCCTGATCTATCCCTCTAATCTACATGTTTCATCTACTCTCTCTCCAGTGGATGGAGGAATATGTAGACCTGTTCATGTTAAGTGTCTTATAGCTGAAGGCCTGAAAACTCATTAACATACAGACTGATCTACCTGTGTCCCAAATGGCACCCTACTCCCTATGGGTCCTGGTCAGAAGTATTGCACTATATGGGGTGCTAAGTAGATAAAAGGCGGTACCTGATCAAGATTTTCACGAGTGGGAAGCAGAGACAGCCACTCCAGTTTTAAGTGCAGCTTTCCGGTATCCCCTTCCTCCAAGACAAACCACTGGAACGGAACAGAAGGAATTCAGTGTGCTGGATGATCACATATATTTAAAATTGAGTGTTTCTATTGAGAAAGGAGTCAAAACAAAATACACATTGCCTCATCAACTTTCTGTTCCTTCTGAAGTTCAGCGATATCTATTAATAACCTGCAAGGCAAATATACACATGCTGTGAGTTCATTGGAGAGAGTGGCTGATACATGATAGCTTTATGTGCTACAGCAGAAATCATGCATGACGTTCAAGTGATTTAGATGGCTCAGGAAGGATCCTAAAGGATTAGGATGTATCACTTACCTTCCTAAGAAATCATCCTGGTCAGTGTCCTCATCAAACAGCTCTATCTCCAGGTTCTGTGGTCCTGAGTTTTCATACACCATAGCCTGAAGGTCACATTCACATGGTCAAAGACCAAATAAATCTTTCCCAACATAACAATTATCTTAAGAAATCTTCCTGAACCACTTTGTGGATGTTTAAAAATGTTCTCTCTACCTCATAGACTTCGTGCCACTTGGGATTGACGGTCTTCTTGATCACCTTGCTCCGAAACAGCTGGTTGCCGATGTGAAGGACCCCGTACGGGTCTGACTTGCCCTTTATTATCCCTCCCAGGAACACATCCTTAGCCAACAGGTCCTGGGCCTCTAGGAAGTGAATCCTCAGGACGCCCTGGGAGGAGAGCGAGATCAACATCACTGAGTTCATACATATCTCATAGTGATTTAAGATATTACATTAACAACATTAGAATTCAATAATTCCATAAGGGATGGATTGCATTTCAACATAGCAAAACAACAGTGGGAAATTTGTCGATTCGTTAATCAGGTTTGGCTTCATACAGTGGAATGTGTGTCTTGCTTTCAGACTCAGTGTAGTGTGTGTGATTAGTGGGAATCGTCCGTCCGTCCCTCCCTACCTTAGGTATTGGGAAGCGAAGCTGAGAGAGCTGAGCCTCTCCCACCAGAGGAATGGTAATGCGGTTAGGCAGGACCAGGTAGCTGTAGATGATGTCCTGGATCAGGTTATCACACAGGCCACTAACGGGGGATAAAGAGACAGGCTATAACACACACAGGACAGGAGACACAGATAGAAAAAAAATCATCTAGTTAGGCTCATTATACCTCCATCCCGTTTCAACCAAAAAGCAATCTATTCCCTATATAGTGCACTACTCAGTGTCTTGTAGCCCTGTAGCCCTGACACTTAACAGTGATCTGGTGACTTTCGAGACTGATAGCCAAGCAGAAGAGGCTACACAGCAGTGTACAGGCCATCACAGGGATCATCACAGTTCTGTCAGCAGATTGGGGGGTGTTGGATGGTTTATGGGGTTCAGGCAAATACAATTCAATTCTGGTCTTCCATTGGCAGGTGGAGAGTAGGGGGAGGGGTCACTATGTCAGTGTCCCAACTGGCACCCTATTCCCTATAGTGCACTACTTTTGACCAGAGCCCTGTGGGGCTGGATCAAAATTAGTGCGCTATATAGGATAAAGGGTGCCATTTGGGATTCAGTCGATGTGTGACAGCAGAAGCCAAGGGCACTGTCACTCTGAACTCTAGAGAGCAGCCCAACCACAAGTTAAACAAGGCCTACATGTATTTCAACCAGAGCCAAGATGAAGCTTATTATAAAGGATGAATCCAAACCAGACTCAATGTTCAGTTTCTCTAATGCCCACTAGATGGCAGCATTGTAGTGAATGGAGAATTCCCTCAGTTGGGTGTTAGTCCCTCAGAGCTGGGTTGAATTGTTCAGCAGAGCCTCCCCCATCCCTTCCTCAAAACTCCTCTTAGGTTACAATATTCTGTTACGTCTATAAAAGGTTGTTTTTGGTGAGAACGTGTGTATCGGAAATATGTGGAGGCCAGCCTTCACATCTGAGTTTATCTGCAGAAGGAATTCATTCATTGCTGGTGTTCAGCTGCTATACTTTTTCAACAAAGCTAATTAGTAACAAATGTAAGTGACTATGCATTTTGCGCTCAGTCCTTTCTCGTCCGTTTGTAGGAAAAGCTCAGCAAAACTATAATTGAACTTTTTAGACGCCGAGCGTGTGTGTGTTGAGGGAGTGGGAGCAACAACTTCCATTCCCAGAAAGCAAAACACACACTACACAAAACACACACTACACAAAACACACACTACACAAACACTCAGGTGACCGGAGGTACCTGCTGTTTTAGAAGGAGATGCAAATCCCACCAGAGGAAACCTGAGCCCTGTACACAGAACCCCCTCTCTCTGTCTGTACACACCATACACACACACCCACACGAAAAGCTCGGAGTAAGGCAGGGTTGGGCAGGTTTCAGGTTCAACACCCACACACTGGTGTTTCCTTCAAACCTGTAAAACGAGGAAGGCTACATTTCACAGGGCGGAGTCTCTCAAACCCACAATGTCTCATACCAAAACAAAAATGACACACCAGACACCATACTCATTTGTTTAGTTGTGGATCTTGATCAGGGCACATTATCTACCAAACCACCACAGCCATGCAGGCCTATACATGTCTCTTCATTGAATGAAGTATATTCAAATGGCCCCATTCAAATTTCTGGATGGCCCACTGCACTACAATCCTGTATGTGTGGCGTGTTGGTCACTTCTAACAGTATGTTCCAGGGAGAATGACCTGGACAACTGTATTGACGTTTCCCACTGGTCTTTGTTTTTATTTGACCCCAATTTTTTTTGGCACAAGTGAGCATTGGGGCGGCAGGTAGCCTAGTGGTTAGAGCGTTGGGCCAGTAACCGAAAGGTTGCAAGATCGAATCCCCGAGCTGACAAGGTAAAAATATGTTGTTCTGCCCCTGAACAAGGAAGTTAACCCACTGTTCCTAGGCCACCATTGAAAATAAGAATTTGTTCTTAACTGACTTGCCTAGTTAAATAAAGGTTACAAAAATATATATATATATCACTTGCAGATAAGTTTTATAGGTAGCCATTTACACCTGTACCCGTATGTGTACTGGTTGAAAATGGCATTGACACGCGCCTAAATTGAAACGCAGTGGCTGTACAGTAACATTCTATGAATGATGTCAGCGTTCAGGGTCTGCGCTTCACAGTGCTGTATGGGTTTTGACTGACAGCTGTTCTGAACCGTTCTGAACTTGAGCACCACACGGGTCAAGAAGTTGCCCCATCCCTCCTGCTAATGGGGCAACTTTTGCCAAATTGTCCAAGTGAGGGAAATGCTGTAAATTAAAAAGGAATCAATGTATTTTGAAAGATGGCAATTGTAATAAATACAGCTTTGACGTCATACAAGCAAGCCAAACACACGTGAATTAAAATGTGCATTTCACATTTCCATATCATAAAACTCATAGTACAGTATTAATGTTTCTGATCACTATGTTTGATGTACAGTTACAAGATGACATGGCGTCAAACCCTGGGTTGTTCTGAACAGAATGAGCCCGTTTGTCTATTGTGAAGAGAATTCACCGCGGCACACCTGAATGCACTCATTTATAACTTAGCTAGTCATGTTGGCAATAGAACAAGCTTTCAAATGATGCCCACCTGACCCATATTGCAATTTATAAAATGGGCCAGTTTTGGATTGCAGCTACCAAAATTTCCAGGATTTTTTTTATCATGTTACTGAATGTATCCAGAGTATTTTCTGATTTCGTTATCAACAAATGCGGCAAAAAGTACAGTAAACGTAAAATGCACATAAAATCAACATTGGATTCAGTCTTGTGTCAGGTGAACTGTTGTGACCTCAACGTTGGTCTAATCATTTTCCCATAATCTCCAAACTGTTCCTTTTCAATTGTTACCATGCTTACGCTGTTCATATTTCTACTGTTGGAAACATTTCCATTTAGCCCTGTCCAGACAGGTCAATCCCCACGATTGTAACGGGTTAAAACACCCCCAAATGAGAACGCTATTGAACAGAACTAGAGTTGTGAAATGTTGAAACAAGCTAGCTCTGGGGTATAGTAGTGGATGTACAGTACACTCCCCTCCATATGTATTTGGACAGGGAAGCTAAAATTGTATACAGTATTTGGCTCTACAGTCGTGAATGACACAAATGACAAAGAATGACACAAATATTAATTTTCACAAAGTTTGCTGCTTCAGTGTCTTTAGATATTTTTGTCAGATGTTACTTTGGAATACTGAAGTATAATTACAAGCATTTCATAAGTGTCAAAGGCTTTTATTGACAATTCAATTAAGTTGATGCAAAGAGTCAATATTTGCATTGTTGACCCTTCTTTTTCAAGACCTCTGCAATCTGCCCTGGCATTCTGTCAATTAACTTCTGGGCCACATCCTGACTAATGGCAGCCCATTCTTGCATAATCAATTCTTGGAGTTTGTCAGAATTTGTGGGTTTTTGTTTGCCCACCTGCCTCTTGAGGATTGACCACAAGTTCTCAATGGGATTAAGGTCTGGGGAGTTTCCTGGCCATGACGGCACGTGTTTCCTTGCAGGTAACCGTGGTTGACAGAGGAAGAACAATGATTCCAAGCACCACCCTCCTTTTGAAGCTTCTAGTCTGTTGTTCAAACTCAATCAGCATGACAGAGTGATCTTCAGCCTTGTCCTCGTCAACACTCACACCTGTGTTAACGAGAGAATAACTGACATCATGTCAGCTGGTCCTTTTGTGGCAGGGCTGAAATGCAGTGGAAATGTTTTTGAGGGATTCAGGTCATTTGCATGGCAAAGAGGGACTTTGCAATTAATTTCAATTCATCTGATCACTCTTCATAACATGATGGAGTATATGCAAATTGCCATCATACAAACTGAGGCAGCAGACTTTGTGAAAATTAATATTTGTGTCATTCTCAAAACTTTTGGCCACGACTGTATACTCCAGCATTTTAGATTTGAGATAGAATGTTTCATTTTAGGTGACAGTACAGGTTTCATTTTAGGGTAATGAGTATGTTCATACATATTGGTTTTACCGTTTAGAAATTAAAGCACTTTATGCATGCATCTAGTCCCATCATTTAAAAAAGTCACAAGTATTTGGACAAAAGTTTAGTATTTGGTCCCATATCCCTTGCACACAATTAAACATGTTAGCTTCACTGTCCAAATACATTTGTAAGGGAGTTTATGTGATAGCTACTTTTCCTCTAGTAGCACACCATTCACCACATGGCTGCCTTGCTTAGAGCTGCTAATGCATGACCTCATGGCGCTGTGACCTCACAGTGGCGTACGACTACTTCTAACACAGCAACAGGGGCTACATACATCCCAAATGGTACCCTATTCTCTATGGGTCCTGGTCAAAAGTAGTGCTCTACTGTATATAGGGAATAGGGTGTCATTTGGAACACACCCAGAGAGAGCCATGATGACCATTCCCCCTCCACATCTCCCACAGATTTCAGCTCGGTCTGAAAGAGTGGATCAGCCTGTGTTAGCCATTTATACCTACCATGGTTTATTACCACACACACACTTCCTAAAAATGGTGAGAGAGTGTTGACATTCATACCTCACCAGCACCACCATCACTCCCTCCCTCCCTCCCGGCCCTAAAAGCTGCCACCTGGCCCTCTCTCCACAACAATTAGGCCTTCATGTTCATGTTTCCTTCTGTCTGTTTGTCTTGCCTTGTTTGTGTCCCAAATGCTACCCTATTCCAGGCCCCGGTTAAAAGTAGTGCAATATATAAGGATATAGGCTGTCATTTGAGACGCAACCCTGGTTTTTGTCACAGGAGGGACAGAGCTGTTTTCATGCCTGTCACAGGAGCCAGCCCAGTGCTGAATCAAAACAGCCTATTAAGCCAAATCAGCTTTTAGCCTTTCACTGGCACAATGAACTACATGATATAGATAGATAGATACCTTCCCCTCCTTCTCTACCTCCTCTCTTCATCCCTGGTAAGTGGTGCACACATTAAAAATGGTTGCCTCTAATATATTAGCCTATTTGGACTGATAAGCTGTGTATCATACCCTTTCACTTATTCCACATTCTGATTTTTTTTTTTTACCCATCTACACACAATACCCTATAATGACAAAGTGGAAACATGTTCTTAGAATTTTGTGAAAGTTTATTGAAAATGAAATACAGAAATCTAATTTACATTAAGTATTCACACCCCTGAGTCAATACATGTTAGAATCACCTTTGGCAGCGAATACAGCAGTGAGACTTTCTAAGTAAGTCTATGAGGCTGTGTGTCTAGACTTGAAAGTTCATGCAGCTTTTGTATTCTGATGGAGTTCTGATCATGGAATTCCGAACACGTCCTGCATCTACATTTACATCCGTGTCCACATTGTGTCCATTCCCACACTATATTAAAATGCCAGTATGCATTCCAAAAAACGGTGGAATAGGTCAAATATGATAACACAACTAAAAATTGTTTTTCTAAATATTAGCTAGCTGGCTAGCATTTATGAGGCCAGCAAACAGGTCCCCACATACTAGGAATGTACTTACTCCAACGTTAGAAGGAAAAGGTGTCTCTCGGTCCCAAAACACATGTTTTCTGGAGACTTGTGGGAGGAGTGCTGATGACGTCACCCACAGTACGCGCGTTCGGTAGCCTGATTGTGTCCAAACTGAGGAGAAATCTGCACACAATGCATCCCCGACCACCTCCTGAAGTGGTCAGCCAGATCTGAACACAATCAGACCACAAATCGTCTTTTCAATACGATCTTTGTATTCTGATAGCAGAAGTCACATGTATGTGTCAGGTGTAGACACAACCTTAGAGCTTTGCACACCTGGATTGTACAATATTTGTACAAAACTGTAACTAGGCTACTCAGGAACATTCAATGTCATCTTGGTAAGCAACTCCAGTGTATAAAAAACAACAACTTGTGTAACCTTTATTTAACTAGGCAAGTCAGTTAAGAACAAATTCATATTTACAATGATGGCCTACCCCGGGCAAACCCGGACGACGCTGGGCCAATAGTGCGCCGACCTAAGGGACTTCCAATCACAGCCGGATGTGATACAACCTGGATTCAAACCAGGGGCGGTAGTGATGCCTCTTGCACAAAGATGCAGTGCCTTAGGTCACTGCGCCACAAACCAGGTTTCCCTCTAGAATTTAGCCTGTACTTAGCTCTATTCTGTTTCTTTTCATCCTAAAAAAAACGATATAGTCCTTGGTGATGACAAGCATATCCAAAACATGATGTGGCAGGTAGCCTGGCGCTTAGAGCATTGGGACAGTAACCGAAAGGTTGCTTGTTTGAATCCTTGTGGCAGTAAGATGGGAAAATATGCCGTTCTATCCTTGAGCAAGGCAGTTAAACCCTCCCAACAACTGCTCTCCGGGCATCGAGGACGTGGACGTTGATTGAGGCAGCACCCCACACCTCTCCGATTCAGAGGGGTTGGTTAAATGCGGAAGACTAATTTTGTGCAACTGAGTAGATATGAACTTTCTTTTACCATGCTTAAAAATATGAAGAGTGGTACTCAGTGATGTGTTGGCCGCAAACATAACTGTATTCTGGACATAAAGTTCATTTCTTTGCCACATTTTTGCAGTTTTAGTGCCTTGTTGCAAACAGGATGTATGTTTTGGAATAGTTTTATTCTCTTTATGCTTCCTTCTTTTCACTCTGTCATTTAGGTTAGTAGTGTGGAGTAACTACAATGTGTCATGACGTTGGCCTCTGTGTATAGCAAGCCCCATCCCCCTCTCCCTGCCTCCCTCCCTCTTGCCTCCTTCAACTAGGTTGCTGTGGTCAGAGAGACGTCGTAAATTCCTGAGGATCTCATCATGGACACACAGTATAGAGAGAGTAGATTTTCATGGAGAACAAAGGAATTCCTTCCACCTCACAGAACTTGAGGTACGAACAAATTTCATGTTCCGGAGAAAGTAAAAAAGATCGATGAAGAATCCAGCTACGAACTGGTCCATTTGTCTCAACTTGGGGAAGCTCATGGGAGACTGTGTGGCCACATTACCATAACGCTGTTTATATAATAGCCTCAGATATGAGGTTTACATCTAATTGTTGTATAAGATGAATGATTGAGTATGATACTGTTTGTATAATTGTGTAAAATGATTTTGGACTGTTTAATGAAGAAAAATACAATTCCCTTTGATTTGAACTAAATCAGAGGACCGCCCCTGAGCCCAGTTAGGGTCAGACATCCTGGGACAGGATTTTCTTTTTTTTTTTTTTTCTTTTTTTTTCGGGTTTTCGATCAGCAGACCAAGCTTACCTCAATTACGAGATGGCTAAAGGTTGCAGATCATGTTTTTCTCCATTAGGAGGACAAAGGTTGTAGACCATTGCTGAATCTTTTAACCATACCATGTGGTTAAACTCGTAGACTATCAATACCGACAGAATAAGAACAAGTCTTTGATATTAATTACTAGTCTGCAGCTAGGAATTCAGTATCATTGAACGCGAAGAACGACAACCGCCGAAACATACATTCTATAAAGAAACGAATGAATGACACTCTGAACTATCCCCTCTAACCACAACCAATAGAGGGAGAGAGATGGACAATTCTACAAAAGAAACAAACTTTTCACCAGCGATCAAGACGACACACTGAGCGTAAATATATATATTGATTGCAATTGTTCCCGAATGAGTGAGCGTTCATGTGTAAAGGATTAGCATTTCAATTGTTATAATTATCACTCTGTAGTGACTTAGTCGCCCCCCACTTGCCCTTTTGTCTAACAAGCCGCCATGCCAGTTTAGCCCACTAGGGCACATTCTCCTATCATTTCATGTAACCATATTTACTGTTTGTTTATGCATTTCTGTGAATTAATTAGTTAGTAATAAATACATTATTTAAGACAATTGATGTATGGATGACTCATAGTGAAGACTGGGTTCATTTGGAATGAGACTAACGTGAGGTTAAGTAAATCATTCATTAATTCGAAGACTAATTGGTCAGATACAATATTTGAAAAGTTATTTTAGGAAATGATAACTTTGTAATCTGACTATTTTTCCTTGGTGCCCCAACTTCCTAGTTAATTACATTTACATGTTTAATCAGTCTAATCGCGTAACACTAATTACAGAGAATCTTTGATAAAAAAACAGTTAATGATAGTAAAGACACGACAGTTGTTGATCCATCCTCAGTTTTCTCCGATAACAGCCATTAAACTCTAACTGTTTAATGTCACCATTGGCCTCATGGTGAAATCCCTGAGCGGTTTCCTTACTCTTTGGCAACTGAGTTAGGAAGGATGCCTGTATCTTTGTACTGACTGGGTGTATTGATACATCATCCAAAGTGTAATTAATAACTTCACCGTGCTCAAAGGGATATTCAATGTCATCTTTTTTTCTTCTTTTTTTAAAAAAAAAACCTAATCTACAAATAGGTGCCCTTCTTTGCGATGCATTGGAAAAACCTCCCTGGTCTTTGTAGTTTAATCTGTGTTTGAAATTCACTGCTCGACTGAGGGAACTTAGATAATTGTATGTGTGGGGTACAGATATGAGGTAGTCATTCAAAAATCACGTATGCAACTTATGCGACTTGTTAGGCACATTTTTACTCCTGGTACGTATGTAGGCATGCCATAACAAAAGAGTTGAATACTTATTGACTCAAGACATTTCAGATTTTCATTTTTAATTAAATTTGTAAAAATGTCTAAATACATGATTCCACTTTGACATGATGGGGTATTGTGTGTAGGCCAGTGACACAACATTTTAAATTCAGGCTGTAACAACAAACTGTGGAATAAGTCAAGGTGTGAATACTTTCTGAAGGCACTGTACGTAGCGCAATACTTGTAGAGGTTGCCATTTGGGATGCGGGCCAAGAATACAATTAATATGTCCTGTAACTGTAGTCCATGCCCTCTGAATAGACCAATACCAAGACTTGATTTCCCTAAAAACACTTATATTGTAGGTCAGGCCAGTTCCACACCACAACAGTAATAAGAAGCAGGATTTGCAGTCGTGCAGTTGTCACTTACTTCAAGCCTGGAATGTCCAGAATATTTGTGAGGCCTGTCCAGTTTATGTCCAGAAACTAAAAGGAAAAAGAAAACATGCCTTTGAGTAACAGAGAAAAAAAAACTAAGCAGAACTCCGAGGAACTCTAGGAAATCTATAGGGCGTGATGAGCCCAAACAGAGTGGAACTACTACTGAGTGCACCACAAACACAGTCATTTCATTTAAACTAATCTCATTTTAGGAAGTCAAGCAAAAAACAGCTCCTTGTCTTCTAAGCTTATGGAGAGCATTCTCACTAGGAGGGCATCAGCCTGCTCCATTGCACTGGTAAACAATAAGACTAGCCATTTCTGTACACTAATGCAGAGAGGACATGCATATTGTGGGGTAGGCTTTAGCTTTGTGTGTTTCCTGCCAACCCTAGTTAACTAAGCACTGAATAGTAAGGCTACTGAAGTGCAAACAGCTTAATGTTTTAATCAAGTGTTCTCATCTAGCTAATACTCTCATTCAGCTTTTCATTGTAATAAAATGAGTAGAAAATGACAGACACAATTAGTATAATATCAATAGTTCAAGTTGTTTTCTAAGAGTTTAACTAAGCATAAACACTTGCAAATAAAATATAAGAAAATAATTACCAATTGGAATTTAAGATTGATGAGAGTTGTGTTTTAATAAGAAGTCTATAGAGAGAGTTGACAAACAGTGAATCTATCTCAGCGACTCAGATATTATCATCAGAAGAGGAATTTCCAATGGCTAAAAAGCAGCAAATTGGAAGCTGCTCAACAGCTAATAAAAGCTTGTCTATGAGGAGTACAGTTTCCTAGTAAAACACAACAGCGCACTCATTCACAGCAGCATAAAAAAACTAGCCAAAAGACATTCATTTGAACTGGTTCTAACTGACATTTCCAGAGCAAGGCAATAATTGATACTTTATAATGGAAGATATTATCCACTTTCATCATGTCATATCTTTGAAGACAGCTACAAATGACTGCTACAGTATCTGGTAAATGGTTATTACTTTGACCTGAACAGTGAACACGGACATTAACTTTAAAAGCGGTATCTAGAGCGGAAAGCAATTTTCTTGAGGAAAATGAGCACTGTCGAGAAGATTGAAACACCGTATAGGGAGACAGATTGAATGCTTACAAGATTCTCACTACAGGGCAAACTATACCGTATCTACAGTAACTGTACGTTCTGTACTGGTTTCATGGAAGAGAGGACTGTAGGCTGTACAGTATGTGGTATGTCAAATGGCACCCCAGCCTGGTCTCAGAGAGCCAAACGTATTATATTTGACAAAAATCCGTCCCGAATCTCATCATGGACAACTTTAGCATTTCAGCTAAGTAGCACCTACTATATTTTTTAGCTACTTTTTAACTACTTAGCATGTTAGCTAACCCTTCCCCAAACCCTAACCTTAACCCTTCAACCTTACTCCTAACCCTAACCCCTAACCTAACGCAGCATAGGCGTAGGATACTGTACAAGGATATTGTACAACCGCTATTACAAATAGTAGGCCAAACGAAAAGTAACATAATGTGTTTTGCTATGAGACTGGATTGGGCACCCTATTCCCCATGCAGTACTTTGCATTACTTTTAACCAGGGCTTTTGACCAGGGAATAAAGTGCCATTTGGGACGCATCCTTAGTGTGGATTGGATTCCAAACAAATACTTTAACGCCAGCTCGAAGTTTTCAGGACAATGCCAGAATGTGTGCAGCAACGGTGCACTGTAGCTTCACAATAGTGCACGACTGCAAAACGACTTAGAACAACGCCAAACATTTAGTAGGCTCAGGAATGAACGTAGGCCTAGACTGTGTTCCAGGGTCGTAGATGAAGGAATCAAACTTTCTGAGAATGCTGTGTTGTGACAGTCTCTAGGGGAACACAGCCTTGTGACCTGGCTAGCTATGTTACTGGGTTAGTCTGACCAGTATGGTGAAAGAGCCATGGGTGCATATCAAATTCCACCCTTTCCTATATAGTGCATTACTTTTGTGCACTACGTGGGTAATAGGGTGCCATTTGGGATGCAAGCCATGTCTTTCTCTGTTCCAGTACCCAAGCCAGAAGTTCTGCCCACTGAATCATAGAACACTGTCTGTGTGCCACTCCCCAAAAGCAACAGAGAATGCTCTATGTCGACTCCTCTCAGTGCTGCAGGCACAAGCTTTGACAGGATTCTGACCACGACACAGCAGCATTCTTTCCCATAACGAACAGCTCTAATGACCTAAAGGCCTACAAGGTAAACAACATGCTGTGCTCTTGTGTGATGATGACAGTGTTCCTTCATTTTTCTTATTCAACTATTAGGAACTTCTGAATTCTGGCAACAGAATGACTTACATTCCTCACCTAATCCAATTCTCACCTGGATTTTAATGTATTGTCAAGCAAGGAGTGACACGTGATGCCTTACCCAAAATGCATAACAGAATACAGGACACAAGAAGGAACGGCTGACAGTGATCAGGTGATGATGACGCTTTCAACACTTGTCTAAGGCCTGGGCTGGGCGTTATGATGATTTTCCTGTCTCTCCTGATGTTGACACAGATATGTTTCACAGCCTGCTCCCATGTTCTGACTGCAGTGGGGATACAAAGAAGACATAGCTGCATCCCAAATGAAACCCTGTTCCCCAATCCCTACATAGTACACTACTTATGATCAGAGTCCTATGGGCCCTGGTCAAAAGTAGTGCACTACATAGGGAATAGAGTGCCATTTTGGAAGGAACCATAAAGACCAGCGACTGGTTGACTGGCAGGCAGGCTGCAGAGCAGTCCGAACCGCTGTCTGGCTTTTATCTGGCGAGGCAGGACGGCGGGCGGCATGCACCCACTTAGCCTTCACAAAGTGGATTTAACTTATTCAGGAAAACCGCCCTAATGTTGGAAACAAACATCATTATGTTCTAATCTAGAGTGATATTTATTTATTTCCCAAGCAATAGCACACAATATTTGATATTACAGTTTGTCTGCTTCGTGTTTTCAGTTTTGCCTTGAAAAAAAGTGGAGCTGCTATCGTCATAGCCCTGCTAACTAAGCCATGACTCTAAACAGCAACCTACCAGTAAAATGCATTGATTATATCCAAGGTTCATTTAATTAAACAACAATCAGCGCTGTTTATAGATGAAGAGCACATGACAAGGGTCTTAATGTAATGACGTTGGGTTAAACAAATGCCCTCTGTTAGTCAGTGGAAAGAAAAGGTGGTTTCCTCTTTGGTTATGACCGCATGGCAGGAGAATGCTGCAGCATCAAACAGTCCTGGGGAGGCCTTTTATCCTGGCTGGCTGCACTGCTCTACATTCAAACACACAGTGGCTCCACTACGCAGCCTCAGCAGCGCCACTCACATTTCCACCTCCCTCGGGCACAGGTTATCAGCCAGGCCTGAAGGGTGTCAGATACCTCATTGACGGTAGCTTTGAGACCAAACAACACAACTTAAGGGATAGATAGACTGTCTGTCAGGGTAGAGGGGCAGGAGGATTATGAAGGACCAGTGCTTTACAGGTAATGCCGTCTTCAAGGCGGCGGTAAATCCAATGGAAATGATAGACTGGTTAGAGGGGTAGACCTTTCACTCATTATTTTAAAAGTCTCTATGACTGCACTACAGGTCAGAGGTGAACGTGTATAGGCACCATGGGCTCTATAGCAGTCTAGCCTGGTCCCAGATCTGTCAAGACAGAAGAGACAGATGTGGGACCAGGCTAAAAAGAGTCCAGTTCAAGAGAAATAGCAGAGCTCCAGAGGTTAAAATAAGGCTTAGACAGACGGCTGTTTGTCGCTCTTAAGGACTTCACTACAGCCCAGTCTTCATCCCAGGACTTAGACCAATGCCTCGGACCAGATTAGGGAGAAAATAGCACTGGCAGATACTGTACTGGGGATCTGTGTCAGCCCTCTGGCCAATCTCTGTGTTCTGTGTTTGTAGGGCTAACGGCAGCTCCTCGTCTCTGCTGCAATGTCTCTACTAACTCTATTGTTTTAACGCTGTGTCATTGCATCACAACTGATACTAAAAGTGGTTAGGATTACGTTTTACAATGAGCGTAGTTCTAGACAGGCTAGGGAAGTACATGTGGCATGCTATTGTAATCAGGACTGGACTGTAAAGGTTGGTTCTGTGTGACGATTATCGAGTTTAACTGGCGAGAAATGATTCATCTCAGCTGCCCTGGAACGATCTGCTCACAGCACCGGTCCAACACTAACTGATTTTAGTTGCTTTAAGGGTTAATATGTCTTCGGCCAAGAGGGGAGGGTTGTTGTATGAGATGCTATAGATTGGATGTCCAGCTGATTTACCATAGACCTTTAATGAGTAATAACAGGCGATAAGCAGCATAGTTCGTCGTAGAGGTAAATCAATATGAGGAGTAAGCAGAAATCCTACCCAATGTGAGAGACGCCGCCTCGACTGCATAACAGCACAGAGGAGACTCCAAATAAAGCTCATTTGCTCTCCCCACCCCGACACCGAGGCGATAAGACCCATATCTTACGGATAAACACAGCAATGCTAATTCAGTCCCATAACGTCACACCACTAAAATTAGAACATGTATCGACCACAGAGACAAATGGCGAGTGGCTACTGGTAATCAACGTCACCTGAAACTGAGTCTGGTGAAAATAAGGCCAGAGTATTATTGACTAGCTAGGAAATATATCCAAGCTATTGTACCTATTATCACTTCAGTTGTGATGACTGAAGAAAATACATCCAAAAGGAAGTAGTTACAGTGCCCTTCTTGTCCTTTTGATGGCATGTCTCATTCTCCTCAGGGATCCCCTATCAAACCCTCAATCTATAGCAGATGCTGACACACATGAAGACAGTAGTCAAGGAGCAGGGGATGGACTAAGACTGCGTCCCAAATGGCACCCTATTCCCTACATAGTGCACTACTTTGACCAGAGCCCATCAAAAGTTGTGCACCATATAGGGAATTGGTATTCATTTGGGATGCAGACCAATTATAATTAGACTTGGGCTTTCTGAAACTGGAGCTCAACAAAATGTCCTTCACATCCAGTTGTCTGCAGACCACTCCGTCCTCAGAGGTTTAAAACCACTACAAGAGTTGTAGAATTAGTCAAAATGGCTGCCAGTACTTACAGGCTTCTTCAGGAAAAAGACAGCTAGGGCTCCGATCAATGGCATGTCTCCGAGCAAGGGCTCCATGACGACCCTCAAGACACCTTGAAGCTGCAGAAAACAGGCCAAATCAGTGGCTTTTCAGAAGCAGAGCATGGGGTATCAGTCTTACAACATATGTAACAGTGGTATGATAAGCAATTCTTATTATCCACAGCTTCACTATCACTGTCTGTATAGGTAATGGGCCTTGTTGACATCTTTTCAAGGAAAAGTGGAACATTAGTCCATCTAAATATTTTAAATGGGTCCAGAGCTGAAATGGGATTACTTTATCCAAAGTCATCCATTAACATGCAATGGTATTCCTTTATATTTAAAAAGAATTTGGGGTTTCAGGTGTCTCCGTTCACAAATGAAGGTGGTGATTGAGCCTCAAAACAGTCTGAAATCTGGACTGATACCTAAACAGTCTATCAGAGTGGACGCATGAGTCTTTAATCTAGCCATAGACAACGAGTTTGCAATCTTTACTGTAGGCTACTCTGAATATAACTGTCTCTCTCTGATCTCGGAACAGCAAATATGCTGGTGGTTTGCAAGGGCAACCTCTGCCAATATTGTATAATCACCTTTCATCCTTATCTATATGTGTCAACATATTGTGTGGAGAGGAAAACTGCAGTTTACATAATGCATAGCCAAATATGGCAGTGGCTAATGGTTAGTCTAATGCACCAGACAGATCCTCTCCAAACTCCGGTCTGGTATATCAACTCTTCAATAGCGGGAGAAAGTCACATTTCAGAATAGTATGTAGTGTATTCATGTGTATGATATTAAAATCATGACTACCTGTATACTTTTTATACCAGCTCTGCAGTAGTATTTCTTGATGTCAACATCAATCTCTGTATTTCCAATAAAGCTGAAAAGATAAACAAAACCAATGTGTTATGATGCACAATTACATCAAATCAGAAACCTCTTCAAATTGAACCACAGTGCATGTGACTATACCTAATCTCCAGGTCCATGATAATCTGTCGTTTGTCCACATTCTCAGTGTACACTTTGACCCCGTTCACCCTTAGTGGCTGCAGAGAGAAAGAGCGAGAGAGAGCGAGAGAGAGCAAGAGAGAGCAAGAGAGAGCAAGAGAGAGCAAGAGAGAGAGCAAGAGAGAGCAAGAGAGAGAAAGAGAGAGAGAGAAGAGAGAGAGAAAGAGAGAGAGAGAGAGAAAGAGAGATGATGGGATGACAAAGCAGGACCCACTGGTTGACAAGTGCCTCTGTGTGCTCAAACAAGGGAAAACCTAAGTGCGCTGGTCCAACCACACGTCAAGGTTAACAAATATGAAAACAAATATGAAAATGTACATGCAGGAAACATAACTGGACATTGTTGATATATTGCTAATGACTGTAAACACCTATTAACTATATTACACAGACCAAACACCTATATAACAGGATATAGAACGCTTTCCATACGGCTTGACATAACAGTGGGAACCTAACCAACAGTAACATTGACCCCAGAACTCATTACAAACATACATGTATCTAAATGCCTCAGTCTCACCTTGTCCCCCATGTCGATCTTGGTGAAGCAGAAGGAGCTGAGGTGAGCGTTAGCCCCCTTCACAGCCGGCTCGATGGTCTCTCTGAACAGCTTGTCAACAAACTGACAGATGTACGGCCACATCTGTTTCACTGTCTGGGGAGGGAGGCAACGAGGAAGACTCAGGGTTAGACGGGTCATATTCTCAAAGCTCAATGTCTGTCCGACACACCACACAGGTAACGGCCCTGTTCTCTGTATGGTTTTATTTAATAGGACTAAATATTAAACTGTTCAATTGAAGATAAATACTTTAATCCTCAAAAGGAAAATTAGGAGCATTACTGCATCAGAGCTAACAGGTAGGAAATGGCCTCATAATTGCCTACCATTATCTCAACTGCCGCATTTTCTTTGTTTGGGTGTGGCCCTGCTACAGTTTATTGGCTCGTCTTTGTTTTAGTGATGTTCCTTACCACATTTTGAGTCTACCATAAAAACCTCAGCTTCTAACACTGTTGAATAACCAATAGAGGTCAAGAAAACAAAATTTTGCTCTTTTTATTATCTAATGCATCTTAGAAACATGGACTAAATCCCTAGACGTCTGTTTGTCACAGTAACACCTCCCTCTCCAGTGAGTTCTGGAAGTGAGAAGGGTCTCCAAGGAGGCTGGTACTGGAGCTGGGTTTGCAGAGCTCCAGATACGGGACGATTTATATCAGGCTGCTGCCTGCCAGCCTCCCAGCCCGCCCGTCCCCCCAGCCTGCCTGCCTGCCCGCCCCCCAGCCCTGCCTGCCTAGTCCCAGCCCTGCCTCCCAGTCCCTAGCCTGCCTGTCCCTCCCAGCCCCCCGCCTCCCTGCCTGCCTGTCCGCTCCCCCCAGCCCGCCCGCCTCCCAGCCCCCTGCCTGCCTGTCCGCTCCCCAGCCCCCCGCCCGCCTGCCTGCCCCTCCCCCCAGCCCCTGCCCTGCCTGCCTGCCCGCTCCCCAGCCCGCCCGCCTCCCAGCCCTGCCTGCCTGCCTGTCCGCTCCCCAGCCCGCCCGCCTCCCAGCCCTGCCTGCATGTCCGCTCCCCAGCCCACCCGCCTCCCAGCCCTGCCTGCCTGCTCCCCAGCCCGCCCCCTCCCAGCCCTGCCTGCCCGCCTGCCCGCTCCCCGCCCCCTCCCAGCCTGCCTGCCTGTCCGCTCCCCAGCCTTGCCTGCCTGTCCGCTCCCGAGCCCGTCCGCCTCCCAGCCCTGCCTGCCTGTCCGCTCCCCAGCCCGCCCGCACGCCCACCCTGCCTGCCCGCTCCCCAGCCTTGCCTGCCTGTCCGCTCCCGAGCCCGTCCGCCTCCCAGCCCACCTGCTCCCCAACCCGCTCGCCTGCCAGCCCTGCCTGCCCGCTCGCTTCCCAGCCCTAAGTGCTCGCCAGCCTCCCCGCCTCTCAGCCAGCTTCCCCGCCTCTCAGCCAGCTTCCCCGCCTCTCAGCCAGCTTCCCCGCCTCTCAGCCAGCTTCCCCGCCTCTCAGCCAGCTTCCCCGCCTCTCAGCCCGCTTCCCCGCCTCTCAGCCCGCTTCCCCGCCCCGCCTCTCAGCCCAGCCCGCCCCCGCCTCTCAGCCCTGCCCCACCTCCCAGCCCACGCCTGCCTGCAGGGGAATTACTGCAGCAGGGGAAGTGCTGCAGCAGGGGAAGTGCTGCAGCAGGGGAAGTGCTGCAGCAGGGGAAGTGCTGCAGCAGGGGAAGTTGGTATCAGACCTGGGTTCAAATATTATTTTAAATACTTTATCATCCGTTCTTGATTGAGCTTGCCTGGGTTGAAAGACCAATAGGATAGTCCCAAAACTGCAAAACCCACCCATCTGTTAGGCAGGCTAGAGCAAACACTCAAAGTATTTGAAAGATCTCCAATAGAATTTGAATCCAGGTCTGGTCAGTATACTGTAGGACACTGCAGTGAAGATGTTCAGTACCTTGTTGAGCCATTCCACCCTCTCCACGTCTGGATAATGAACCTGGAATGAAAGAGAATAACATTGATCAGTTCATATTCCTGTCTGATCAGAGATACAGTTGGGTAGATGCAACATGTCATGTCTCATTTGTAGTTAGTAAAAAACGTGTGTGAAATGATTACAGACTTTCAGTAAACCAATAGACAGTGACCCAACTGACACGTTTAACAGGATACTGTAGTGTCTGTTGTATGATGCTGGTATTCTACTAATACACTAACACATACACACAGCACATCCCTTTTGTTAAGTAGTGTTTTATGCAGCTATCCAGGCCAAGCTCTATAGTCATCTCCCTGTACACTCCCTATATCTGTTCAAGACAAACCAGACACTGTTACAGTACACAGAACACTCCAAACAATGAGGACTCCCTTGCATCTGCAGTTCTATCAACAGTCCACACCCACAGAACCGATACAAAACAGCAATCCCACTTCTTCTCCAGAACAATCCCTCAACATTAAATCCTCTTATTATAGAGCTTTGATATCTGTGGCTGTCTAGGAATGATGAGGAAGGAGAAGATGAAAATGATGACGACGGTGTGGTTTAAAAGCACCAAATGTAAAGCTTAGAGAGGAAGGAAGTGCTGATTCTGTGCATTCAGAGGCAATGCTGCAGTATTGCTGTCTAAGGCTGACAGCGTGAGAACAGCAGCACCAAGCCACTTTGAGATTGCTGAGGCAGGGAGTCGAATATGACAGACATGCAGTTGCACAGACAGAGCTTCTGCAGGCCGGCAGCATCCCAAATGGCACCCTATTCACTACATAGCGCACCGCTTTTAAAGTAGTGCACTATATAGGGAATCGGGTGCCACTTGGAACAGCCTCATACACAAGCTTGACTGTTCAGAGAGCAATCCTGGGCTCATATTGAGACATATTGAGAGAGTAACTCAATTCTATAGGCACTGAGCAGGGTAATTGGGATGTACTCAAATACAGATTAGATCAGTTCAATGATGAAAGGAACTATGTCAAAGTAGTGGTGGAGTGTTAAAGTAGTATTGCTCTATCAATGAAGTAAAGAAACTGGACAAGTATGGTTTGAATGGGTGTAGGGTGAAGATGGCTGTAAACACTGATCCTGGGTAAGTTACATGGAAAACGCCACCTGGTGAAGGTTGGGATTGGGGGAGGAGAAGCTGATCCTAGATCTTTACTACATAGGGGAAACCTCACCCCGGAGCAGTTCCAATGCATAGGGATGCTATTTGACTGTAATACCACGAACTCAATCCCAAATAGCCAGGCATGAGTCTGCATTATATTGTACAATCAGATTTGATTTCCTTGTCACAACCGAAGACAACTGATTCATTTCCCAGATAAAGTTCCCCCTTCAATGACACATTATCAGGATGTTGCTCTTCTTTTTAGGGTCTGTAGTAGACAAACAAGAGTTTGACTAGCAGCATATTTCAGCCTTCCTTGAGAGTGAGAGATCCCACGCAGTGGAAAATAAAAGCAAAAGTTTGTTGTAATTCCTCACAGGAGAAGTAATTTCCTGGTTTGACTGAACTTGTCAGTCTGGTGGACAGTCTGGTTTCCAACCAACAGACTCAGAGTGCCCATTGAAGGGGAACTCTTGTTTTTGGTGCCACGGAAAACAGAGGATCATGAATAAAATTGTTTAACAATAAAATAAAACATGGGTTATTTAGAAAGCTCCTTCAAGCCTGTATGGCTTGTCTGTATGGCGATAGGCTTATAGTTCATGGTGTTATGGCGTATCTTAGTACAGTATGTAAATATAAACCAATGTAGAGGGCCTATCTCATGTGAGGTGGAGCATTGTGGTCATCTCACCTTATGACAGCTCATGGGAGAGTCGTGAGGGAATACGCCCCAAATGGCACCCTAATCCCTATATAGTTTTAATGTCACATGCATAGTGAAAGGCCTTTCTTGCAAGCTCTAAAGCCAGCAATGCAGTAATCAATATCAATGTAGTACTAACAATAACAAGATAGGACAAAAACAAGATGAACATGATCAAGTAAGCAAGCATACTATATACAGGGTCAGTTCCAGTACCATATTTACTATATGTAGGGATACTGGAGTGATAGAGGTAGATATAGTAAATCACCAAATGTATGTAGACACGACTTCAAATTAGTGGATTTGGCTATTTCAGCCACACCCGTTTCTGACAGCCTTACTGAAGAGCTCAGTGACTTTCAATGTTGCAACATCATAGGATGCCACCTTTCCAACAAGTCAGTTCGTCAAATTTATGCCCTGCTTAAGCTGCCCTAATCAACTGTAAGTGCGTTATTGTGAAGTGGAAATGTCTAGGAGAAATAACGGTTCAGCCCCGAAGTGGCAGACGAGACAAGCACACAGAACGGGGCCGCCGTGTGCTGACGCACGTAGCTCGTAGAAATCGTCTGTTCTCGGTTGCAACACTCACTACCAAGTTCCAAACTGCCTCTGGAAGTAATGTCAGCACAAGTGCCAGATTGTTATTTTTCTTATACTAAGGTGGTATATATAAAACAATGACGATAACAGCTGAAAACTCCCTCGGGAGGTAGAAGGGTCGGCATTTGACCATTAGGTATTCCAAGACTGTGATCAATGAGTTGATACTTCCACCGCGCTCGAGTCAGCACACCAGTTGTTGTTGATGAGACAGTTGGACAGCCATGGGGGTATCTTGTCCGTGAGCAATGTTTCAGAAAAGCTGAGAATATTGCAGTTGAGAGTCCCATTGGTAGCAAACCTGCGATCAGAGGTCATCTATCATTATCAAGTGACTGTATATTGGCCAGTAGAATGGAGGGAAGAGGTGGCAGGTTCTCCCTTCACCTTAACCTCGCCAGGATACCCCCTCTCTTGCCTCTAACGCAGGCATTTCCTCTTGGGTAGCACACACACACACTAAAGTGCTATCAGTGGACAGGAACAATTTACGAGATTTGTGTTCTGTGGGATTATCTATGAAGAGAGAGTGAAACACTATAATAACAAAAAATGAAATTGTAATATACTGTATAGGCCTAGACATGGAATTACACTGATCGTCTTGCTCTCACCAGCTATTTACATTTTGTTGGTTAGGACGTGACTAGTGTTGCCTTCAGAATAGTGCATTTGTGACAGATGTCAGTATTATTACAGTAAAAAAAGAAAAAGGTCCTAGTGCCATGAAACTATCACACTCAGATCTTCTGTTTGCTTACTAGGTCAAAAGTCAGTAGCAGTAACTGTGTCTGAGGCATTACAGAGCAGCGGGTCAAAAGCGACAGCTCCAACTTCCAACTCAACCAGAGGTTGCAGGTTTAGCCCTTTCTGCTACTGTGGAAAGTAGTCAGGTCAGTAGTCAGAAAGCAATAAACTCAGCAAAAAAAGAAACGTCCTCTCACTATCAACTGTGTTTATTTTCAGCAAACTTAACATGTGTAAATATGTTTGTAAACATAACAAGATTCAACAACTGAGACATAAACTGAACAAGTTCCACAGACATGTGACTAACAGAAATTGAATCATGTTTCCCTGAACAAAGGGAGGGGTCAAAATCAAAAGTAACAGTCAGTATCTGGTGTGGCCACCAGCTGCATTAAGTACTGCAGTGCATCTCCTCCTCATAGACTGCACCAGATTTGCCAGTTCTTGCTGTGAGATGCTACCCCACTCTTTCACCAAGGCACCTGCAAGTTCCCGGACATTTCTGGGGGAATGGCCCTAGCCCTTACCCTCCAATCTAACAGGTCCCAGACGTGCTCAATGGGATTGAGATGCGGGCTCTTCGCTGGCAATGGCAGAACACTGACGTTCCTGTCTTGCAGGAAATCCCGCATAGAACGAGCAGTATGGCTGGTGGCATTGTCATGCTGGAGGGTCATGTCAGGAGGGAGGAGGATGTCTTCCCTGTAACGCACAGCATTGAGATTGCCTGCAATGACAACAAGCTATGTCCGATGATGCTGTGACAACGCCTCAGACCATGACAGACCCTCCACCTCTAGAGTATAGGCCTCGGTGTAACGCTCATTCCTTCGACGATAAACGCAAAACCGACCATCACGCCTGGTGAGACAAAACTACGACCTGTCAGTGAAGAGCACTTTTTTGCCAGTCCTGTCTGGTCCAGCGACAGTGGGTTTGTGCCCATAGGCAACGTTGTTGCCGGTAATGTCTGGTGAGGACCTGCCTTACAACAGGCCTACAAGCCCCCAGTCCAGCCTCTCTCAGCCTATTGCGGACAGTCTGAGCACTGATGGAGGGATTGTGCGTTCCTGGTGTAACTCAGGCAGTTGTTGTTGCCATCCTGTACCTGTCCCGCAGGTGTGATGTTCAGATGTACCGATCCTGTGTTGCAGGAGTTGTTACACGTGGTCTGCCACTGCGGGGACGATGAGCTGTCCGTCCTGTCTCCCTGTAGCGCTGTCTTAGGCGTCTCACAGTATGGACATTGCAATTTATTGCCCTGGCCACATCTGCAGTCCTCATGCCTCCTTGCAGCATGCCTAAGGCACGTTCACGCAGATGAGCAGGGACCCTGGGCGTCTTTCTTTTGGTGTCTTTCAGAGTCAGTAGAAAGGCCTTTTTAGTGTCCCAAGTTTCAATAACTGTGACTTTAATTGCCTACCGTCTGTAAGCTGTTAGTGTCTTAACGACCGTTCCACAGGTGCATGTTCATTAATTGTTTATGGTTCATTGAACAAGCATGGGAAACAGTGTTTAAACCCTTTCCTGTGAAGATCTGTGAAGTTATTTGGATTTTTACAAATTATCTTTGAGAGACAGGGTCCTGAAAAAGGGGCGTTTCTTTTATATCAATGGCGGGAGGTAAATGTTGCAGGACAGGACATACTATATGACAAGACCGTTGTTCCCACATATATTTCAGCCTTTATGGTAGGGTGGAGAGGGACGTATAAATCACCACAGGAACCAGAGAGAGCCATTGTGGGGAGTATCAAATCACAGACCTTCACAGGCCTTTCTGGCACATGAGCTACAGTATCTGCCATGCCATGAGCAGGTCATCCACTAGGAAGCGGTGCACCTCTGCTTAATGTATATAGGGGAAACATGCACGAGAGTAACTAGAGCAGGATCCGGCTCTATACTACTACCGGCTCTGTACTATACAGGCAACACAGGAAATATATTGTATCTCAGGGTGGTGGTACACATGGTATAATAACGAGGAAATTCACCTTGTAAAATCTCCTGCATTGTTGTGTGTGTTGTCCTTAGATCCCCCATAAATGTGTCAGTCATATCACTGTGATGATGACTGGACTGTCTTTCCTTCTCCAGGTCACTGAGACCTGTCACTCCTATAAGAGACCGTGTGTGGTGGTGATTAGGGTCATATGCAACAGCAGTACATTACTTTGATCCCATGACTGTAGGTTTGAACAAAAGTCAAACAAAGCCTATTCTCCTCTCCCTGTAGTCAGAGGCAAACCTCGACAGCACAAGGCTGTGTTCAACACTCATCGCTCCCATGAGACTCTGTGAAGGTAGTGGCAGTAATAAAAAACAGCACAGGGTCTGCACATTTGAAATAATCAAGGCTCTCTGTTCAACAACAAAAAAATTGACACACCACGATGACACACCATTGGAAAGTGCAAAACAGAGAGAGAGGGAGGCTTATATTGGCTCAGAGGAATAAACTATGAAAAAGGGGATACCTAGTCAGTTGTATAACTGAATGTATTCAACTGAAAATGTGTCTTCAGCATTTAACCCAACCCCTCTGAATCAGAGAGATGCGGGCATGACATCTATATAGATAGCAAGCCATCTTAAATATAGGAAATAGGCCTAGTTATTGGTAAGTGTGCATTTCTGTAAAAAAGGAAAAAAACAACAAAAAAAACTGTCCATCCACTATGAGACATTACTGGCTCAACAGGCTGAGTTGCAGCCCACACTGTTTCAAGCCTGATTCCAGGCATATTTGCTGAGACCTAATCTGGCTGTGTCGCAAATGGCACCCAATTCCCTTTGTAGTGAACAGGGCCTATAGGACTCTGGCCAAAAGTAGTGCACTATTTAGGGAATAGGGTACCATTTGGGATACAGTCCTAGTCTAGAGGAGGGCAAGGCCTGCTGCATTTCTTTCAAATAAAGCTCAAACTATTGTATTGTGGATCACGTCACAATCAATGCCACTCCTCCTGACAGAGTGCTTGCTGCTTACTTCTGATTTTCTCAATGTCAGACACAGGGACAGGTTTCTGACAGTAACCAAGACAAGTGGTGTGTGGAATTGATTGTTCTGTATAGGCTACTTAACCAAAGCTGCCTGTACTTGCCCTGACTTGTCCACCTGTCAGAGTGAAATGTCAACCTGTCAGATCTACAATAAGGACCTATTACAAGGCATATAAATACCTGAATAAAGCAATTCTACATGTCATATCTCAAAATCCATCTTACCTCTATATAGTATTATGTCCTCCTGATTTGACAAGAAAGATGACAAGTTCAACGGTCAACCTGTCAGGTAGCCTTAACTCTCACAGCATCCAGCCTAGCTGACGCTATATTCCTGATTTTTGACCACTTTTTCTCTTGCCTCCATTGATTTACATTAGTCGCCCTAATTCTGACCATCCTACAAGGGTAAAAACTCCAAGAAGTTTAAAACGGATTATGATGGAGACATGAGGTATGGACTATTGGTTTCTTACACGACTAGCTACACAATTAACACGCAATTTTACCCATTGTTCAAAACATGTGTTTTTTTTATTGCACACCCTACAGTGTCAGAATGATGGGATATCCCAACAGCATTCATGTTGGTCTTCCGCTGACGATATATTACCGGAAGGAAGCTCGGTCTTCTAGAATTTAGCAGTATTCTCCTCCCTCCCTCCTAGCCTAATGGAAATCAGCCCCTTCCCCAGGACCTTCAGAGCTGCTCTGACACAGCAGGACCTAATAGGTATAGGGGCCAGTATAGACCTACATAGTCTCTCCATGAGGGCTGTTGAGCTACTGTCAAGCACAGTGATGTGGGGAAAGTGAACTGTTGTTTGAAGTTGGGAAACAAACATGTTGAGTAGCAGCATTGATCTAGCTGGCTGATTAAGTGGGTACCCATACAAATAAGGGCATCCTTACACTACACTGCTTCGCCGACCAGGGGTGAAAGTGAGGTGTCCCGGCAAAATAAATAGTGGCGGTACGCCGTACCGGTAAAACATGAGCCCATCACAATAATGAAAACAAAATGTCACCGCTATGAATCATTACCGCATGTCAGAGGCATGAAACATTTGCGAATGGACCTAAACAGGTGGCACAGCCTACGCTCCAAAATGCAATGTAGTTCGACGAGAACACTGCCATTTTGCCAAGGCAGAGATGAGTGGCTGACACCGAGATGCGTGTACAGACAGCAGTGGACACATCACTTCTGGCCTAAAGACAATCGCCAAAATGTGATTACACTTTTTGCTGTTTGGTGTAAAATGTCTACCCTTTCACCACTGATCGGAGGCTGGTAATATGTTGTGAGTGGATGAACGTGCACGGGTAGCCTAGTACACGGGTAGCCTAGTACACGGGTAGCCTAGTACACGGGTAGCCTAGTACAGGAGCCCTTTGAAGTGATTGACAAATCAGATGAAGACATCACGACTGATTGTGTTTATGCCACCATAAAACACATTATAAAAGTTAATGACAAATCTTTATGACTAGATCCTATAGAATTAATAGAGATTATATATGTAATTATTTGATTAGGCCCATACCTAATCTACTTTCCCCCCCTGTTGACAACACAAACTAGGTCCAGTAGAGACACCTGTGTAGTTTAAAGAGATGGATCTAGACACAAATCTCTTTAAGAGATGTCTCCGACACTGCCTCCGGAGGTAGACGTCTATACCACCTACACCCCCCTGAGTGATAGTGCAAAGACAACGGCTCTCCCACACCATGCAAAATTACCTTAATACCAGTAGACACCATTGTTGCTCTGTTAGCCAAATTGAAAATGAAAGGCTTTTAAAATATCCACACATTTGTGAATCATTGCATTAATCAAGTGTGCAACACTATATGCAATATGGTATAGATGAGAAGCTCCTGTATAGTTTGAATTGCTATCCTTATTTGTTTGTCTATATTCCATGGTATTTACTAGGGCTGTGAAGATAGCAGTATCACAATCACAATCACAATCACAATCAGGCAAACATTAAAACATGAAGGAAACCTAAATTTGGTCCTTTAAAAACCTACTGTATGTAAAATAGTGTGTGCTATAGTTTGGAAAATAAATAAATGTGACTCTGGAAGACAACAAACGGATGTTTGTTTCCAACATTAGGACTGTTTTACTAAGGTTAACTACGCTTCATGTTTTGTTTCCTTGCCACGATACTAATGAGTATCGCAATACTGATAGTCACGGCCCTAGTATTTACGGTATGCTAATAGCTGCACTCACACATGAAGCAGGAATGTGGTTTGGGCTACACCACATCCAAGGCTAGTGTAAACAGAAAAGTTGCAAATCTGAGGTTGAAGAGAGATAGTAAAATAAGTCTAGTAAGATCGAATGTAAATCCACCCTAAGACTGACAAGTGGGATCAACTATATCCCAACCAAGAACAATGATAATCAGTCACAATGTTCAGACAACTACCTCTCATCAGGTGAATGGACTTTTCCCTTCCCTGATCCCTCCGAGATACAGTAACAACTCTCCCCATGATCTTCAGCTGAAGTCTGAGTAAGCAAAGTTAAGATGTAGAGGTCAACCGATTAATCGGAATGGCCGATTAATTAGGGCCGATTTCAAGTTATCATAACAATCGGAAATTTAACTAGGCGATTCAGTTAAGAACACATTCTTATTTTCAATGAAGGCCTAGGAACGGTGGGTTAACTGCCTTGTTCAAGGGCAGAATGACAGATTTTTAACTTGTCAGCTCAGGGATTCATTTTTGCAACTTTCCGGTTACAAGTCCAACGCTCTAACCACCTGCGTGGCAGGCTGACTACCTGTTACACGAGGGCAGCAAGAAGCCAAGGTAATTTGCTAGCTAGCATTACATTTATTTAAAAAACAATCAATCTTCACATAATCACTAGTTAACTACACATGGTTGATGATATTACTAGTTTATCTAGCATGTCCTGCGTTGCATATAATCGAAGCGGTGCCTGTTAATTTCTCATCAAATCACAGCCTACTTCGCCAAACGGGTCATGATTTAGCCCTGTCGTTGCACCAAACCTAACCATAAATATCAATGCCTTTCTTTAAAATCAATACACAAGGATATATTTTTAAACCTGAATACTTAGTTAATATGAATTTCTTATAATTAGGGAAATTGTGTCACTTCTCTTGCGTTCTGTGCAAGCAGTCAGGGTATATGCAGCAGTTTGGGCCGCCTGGCTCGTTGCGAACTGTGTCAAGTCCATTTATTCCTAACAAAGACAGTAATTCATTTGCCAGAATTGTACATAATTATGACATAACATTGAAGGTTGTACAATGTAACAGCAATATTTAGACATAGGGATGCCACCCGTTAGATAAAATGCGGAACGGTTCCGTATTTTACTGAAAGAATAAACGTTTTGTTTTCGAAATGATAGTTTCCGGATTCAACCATATTAATGACCAAAGGCTTGTATTTATGTGTGTTATGTTATAATTAAGTCTATGATTTGATAGAGCAGTCTGACTGAGCGATGGTAGGCAGCAGCAGGCTCAAACGCATTCATTCAAACAGCACTTTCGTGCGTTTTGCCAGCAGCTCTTCACAATGCTTCAAGCATTGAGCTGTTTATGAATTCAAGCCTATCAACTCCCGAGATTAGGCTGGTATAACTGATGTGAAATGGCTAGCTAGTTAGCAGGGTGCGCGCTAATAGCGTTTCAATCGGTGACATCACTCGCTCTGAAACTTGGAGTAGTTGTTCCCCTTGCTTTGCAAGGGCCACGGCTTTTGTGGAGCGATGGGTAACGATGCTTCGAGGGTGGCTGTTGTCGATGTGTTCCTGGTTCGAGCCCAGGTAGGGGCGAGAAGGGGGACGGAAGCTATACTGTTACACTGGCAATACTAAAGTGCCTACAAGAACATCCAATAGTCAAAGGTATATGAAATACAAATGGTATAGAGAGAAATAGTCCTATAATAACTACAACCTAAAACTTCTTACCTGGGAATATTGGAGACTCATGTTAAAAAGGAACCACCAGCTTTCATATGTTCTCATGTTCTGAGCAAGGAACTTAAATGTTAGCTTTTTTGTTTACATGGCACATATTGCACTTTTACTTTCTTCTCCAACACTTTGTTTTTACATTATTTAAACCAAATTGAACATATTTTATTATTTATTTGAGGCTAAATTGATTATATTGATGTATTATATTAAGTTAAAATAAGTGTTCATTCAGTTTTGTTGTAATTGTCATTATTACAAATAAATAAATAAAAAATAAAAACCGTCCGATTAATCGGTATCGGCTTTTTTTGGTACTCCAATAATTGGTATCGGCGTTGAAAAATCATAATCGGTCGACCTCTATTAAGATGTTACACTCACAGCCCAATACATCATACTGCTCGACACTCTCACTCTGAATTAAGGCTATTTATCTCATGTCACAAAAATACAATTTATATTACGTCACAAAACTAGGGCTGTCTAAGTTAACGCGTTAAACACGTGACATTTTGATCGCGTTCATTTTTTTGCCGCCGTTCATCAGGTCTCCATTTCTTCATCCTTTTAAGTGAACGTGTTTCTCCACACGGACCCTTTTAAGTGCAGAACACAACACGGAACCCAGTTAACAGTCAATGACCATGTGACTATAGCCCAAATCATGTAAAGTTGTGCCCAATATTACTGGGGGGGGGGGGTCCTTCTGCAGATTCATGCGCATGTCGTTTTAAAATACTCTCAAGCTGCTATTTTCTGGTTTGATAACTAACAACATTCTTTAGCTAGCTAGTCATGTTACTTGCATCTTAATTATGTTAATTGTTTGACAGCCCTACACAAAACCCAACAGACTGCACCCAACAGCGTAACAGCCAAGTATGTAGACCTGTGACAGGACTACACCCTCCACCAAAACACTATCTCAAGGAGGAAACCTCAGGTCTGTCCACAACAAGCATTCAGGGTAGAAATAGAAAAGTGAAAATTGGAAAGACAGATGGCCATCTAGTAAACAACAGACCCAACAGCCTCGGCCCCTGCAGCCGAAAGGGCGAGTACATCACACCCAAACAGAATAATCGAAAGCCCTCACCCAAAGACCAAGGATTAGGTCTTAATTTGTTGTGAGCCTGTGTGAAGTCATAAATCATGTAATGGAGGGATACTCTGGGATGCGTTCCAAATGGCGCATTACCTCCCTATATAGTGCACCACTTTTGACCAGGGCCCATAGTGCTCTGATCAAAAGTAGCGCAATACATAGGCAATAGGTTGCCATTTGGGACGTAACCTCTGTCTCCAGTCATCATTACATCATGTCAACAGAGCTGGGCCTAAAATAATACCATTGGTTACTGGGCACTTGTCTCCTTAGTGGACTTGACCAGTCCTCAGTGATAAGCAGTAGTTTGCGTTAGGTGAGCTGAGACTGGTGGTGACTGATGATCAATGTTCCCTCTAAACTGCATCAGTGCGGTAGCACCAGGACTGCTGCGCAGAAGAAATATCAGCCCAAGGAGATAACCACGAGATTGAACTTCACTCAACTGTCTGGATTTTCCCCTGTTAGTTATCACCATCAACGTTTCCGTTTACTGTTGATCGAAACAACAAAATATTAACCACTTTTAATGCAACATAACAAAATGAAATATGCAAGAGACTTTGTTGTAGGCAGAACACATTCGAGTAGGATTCTATTGCATTGAGAAGCAAGACTCAGCCCTTCCTCTTCACAGACCCGTATGGCATAAACAATCACTGTGTTAACAAACCATACAACACTTTTTCCGTGGCCTCCAACTGCTCTTAAACGCTAGTAAAACTAAATGCATGCTTTTCAACAGTTCGCTGCCCGCACCCGCCCGCTCGACTAGCATCACTACTCTTGACGGTTCTGACTTAGAATATGTGGACAACTACAAATACCTAGGTGTCTGGTTAGACTGTAAACTCTCCTTCCAGGCTCACATCAAACATCTCCAATCCAAAGTTAAATCTAGAATTGTCTTCCTATTTCGCAACAAAGCATCCTTCACTCATGCTGCCAAACATACCCTTGTAAAACTGACCATCCTACAATTCCTTGACTTTGGCGATGTCATTTACAAAATAGCCTCCAATACCATACTCAATAAATTGGATGGTCTATCACAGTGCCATCCGTTTTGTCACCAAAGCCCGATATACTATCCACCACTGCGACCTGTACGCTCTCGTTGGCTGGCCCTCGCTTCATACTCGTCGCCAAACCCACTGGCTCCAGGTCATCTACAAGACACTGCTAGGTAAAGTCCCCCCTTATCTCAGCTCGCTGGTCACCATAGCAGCACGCACCTGTAGCATGCGCTACAGCAGGTATATCTCTCTGGTCACCCCCAAAACCAATTCTTCCGTTGGCCGCCTCTCCTTCCAGTTCTCTGCTGCCAATGACTGGAACGAACTACAAAAATCTCTGAGACTGGAAACACTTATCTCTCTCACTAGCTTTAAGCACCAGCTGTCAGAGCAGCTCACAGATTACTGCACCTGTACATAGCACATCTATAGTTTAGCCCAAACAACTACCTCTTCCCCTACTGTATTTATTTATTTTGCTCCTTTGCACGCCATTATTTTTTATTTCAGCTTTGCGCATTCTTCCACTGCAAATCTACCATTCCAGTGTTTTACTTGCTATATTGTATTTACTTTGCCACCGTGGCCTTTTATTGTTGCCTACCTCCCTTATCTCACCTCACTTGCTCACATTGTATA
The DNA here is from genome assembly GCF_034236695.1 of Oncorhynchus nerka. NCBI lineage: Eukaryota > Metazoa > Chordata > Actinopteri > Salmoniformes > Salmonidae > Oncorhynchus > Oncorhynchus nerka. The sequence goes on along the minus strand of NC_088424.1, from coordinate 17,999,726 downwards.
TAGACTTATTTTTGTTCTGTATTATTGACTGTATGTTTGTTTTACTCCATGTGTAACTCTGTGTTGTTGTGTGTCGAACTGCTTTGCTTTATCTTGGCCAGGTCGCAATTGTAAATGAGAACTTGTTCTCAACTAGCCTACCTGGTTAAATAAAGGTGAAATAAATAAAATACATGAAAAAAAAGAGCTGCAGTAGGCCTATATGCAAATAGACCATAGCCATATATGGATCTGTGCCATTTACTCTGAAATGGACTGTGTTTACAGCTGTGGTCTTGTGTAGGCCTGCTTATTTTTGAGATCAAAGCGAAAGCTGCATGTGCACATTTTGTTAATATCCTTTGCTAGTTAGTGAGTTATTAGCCCAGTTATAGATCATTTGTAGTCAGCAATAGGGTAGTGATTGCTTCCTACAAGAGCACAAAACGTGTAAATTTCTAGACATCTTTAAAAAGCAAGTCAGTTAATCAGCTTTTTTTGTCTTAAAGGGGCAGCGGTGTATTTTGAGAGTTTATTCAAGCCTAAATAGACAATAGGCAGAGTGTAGCATAATTTGTCCGATTTTCTGTAATAATGGTATGGGAATAATAATAATGCATTCTATTTTGTAAAGTGGTTTCTTGCATCAAACACCACCATTTTCACAACTTTCATATTCGGCTCATTCCCGAACAAAATTATAGGTTACATTGCCGATGACCCCCGAACCTTTGTATGACCTTATCCTATCAACACTAAAAAAAACTGTGCAACTGATTATTTAACTGACAGTTGAGCTGTGGGGAAAATAACATTCATAATCCTAATCATATGTTACAACTGACCAGGAATAAGTTAGGCGTGTTAGAACCGTTAAAATGTTCAACTCAATAAAACAAAATAATGTCATTCTTACCCATGGTGGCAACTCAGAGGTCGCCAAACTTTGTTTGACAGTTTTATCTTCATGCTCCAAGAATGCCAGGGAACGGGTCAGTCTGTTGTTTTTGTGGCCTTGATGTCTTCTCCACCAGAAAAAGATGGTAAGCCCTACTAAAACCCAACTGAAACTGAAATCAAAATATCCCAACACATAAATGGGGAAAATAACGATGAAGGACTTGGCACATTTTATCAACATCTGAGTGGCATCTGTGACGGGAGACTGTGGCTCATTTTTCAGATCCACCGGGGCTATTATTGGTGTCGTGGGGCTGACTGGAGATATCGGTGTTGTTGGTAAACTCGGTCCATTTTCCCTGGCCGTTGTTGGTCCTGTGGAAGTTGTCTTTCCAGGCTCCTTTCCTTGAGCTCCACTCTTTGCCGCCACCGCTCTTCTCATTTCCACTCTACACAGAATAGCGAGAAGAGAATAAGCGACAGACAAACATTTCACACGTACAAACACAACGTATCTTCTACAATGTAATACAAACACACTGAGAAACGTTGCAATGTTACCACTGTCAAAATGTTGCAACCACAGCGGCCGAGGAAAGATTTCGATTGATTGAATCATAGTTCGGAGCAAAGGGCTCACCTGAGTTGGTCGACCTGTCAACCTGCTCAGTGGCCAATGAGCTGCAAATGAACCAAAATGACAGCACACTTTCGTTATTCGTTTTCGGTTATATTACAGATATTTCTCCTCACCCGTTTCCCAATTCGACATCCGTAATTATTTAAATTGGATGTACCAGTCCCGTACACTGCATGACGTCCTTCCAACGTAACACTTCACCAGATCCCGCTTCAGAATGTTTCGCCTCTACACGCACACAAGACAGAATCATGGTTCAGCCCTCTGGCTCAGCCCCTTTCTCATTTTTCTAACAGGAAATTATCATTGTCAAGATAGGTCAAACCCAGGGAGGGATTTTTGAAAAGGGATTTCCAAGCGCCATCTCGTGGATACTTTAAACCATAAATATTGATCGAATAGTCTAATAATCAACAACAACAAAAATAGTCTAATATCAGTGGGTTTTTTTTTACTGTTTATTTATTGTACATGTCATCTATCACAGGGGTTCTCAAAGGGGGTCCGATGAGGTTTACTGCAGGAGGTTTGCGGTCAGATCTCAATATATATATATATTAATGAATATTGCTAACAGATTAAACAATTTTGTGTTGTAATATAATACAATGTAATATTATGAATCTACAATTTATGTTCTTAACTCTGGGCAAGATGGGCCTGCGAGGCTACCAGAGATATTGGTATCCACAGTACTCCACCAATTATATATACACACACACACACACACACACACACACACACACACACACACACACACACAGTGCATTCGGAAAGTATTCAGACCCCTGTGCCTTTCCAAGTCATGTCCAATCAATTGAATTTACCACAGGTGGACTGCAATCAAGGATGAGCAATGGAAACAGGTTGCCCCAGAGCACAATTTAGAGTTACATAGCAAATGGTCTGAATACATAAATGCACTGTAATTGAAGATTTAAAACGTTAAAAGGTTTTCTCTCTGCCTCATGAAAAAATGTGTAGAATTGCAGGATATTAGCTTTAAAACTGCAACAACAGCAAAAAAGATTACTGCCCCATGACAAAATATGTAGAATTGCAAGGAAATTAGCTTGACAACGGCAAGAATGTTCTCTCCGATGCCAATAGGCAGGCCTTCCCAGGACCAGAAGTTTCAAGTTACAAGTGTTATTGTCATGTGCACAAGTACAGAGAAATGGCTTTGTTAAAAGCTCTTTTCCTACAATGCAGTAATCAGAGACTTGGTTCGTCCGGCCATTCACTGCCGAAGTCATAGTAAAACTCCTTGTATGCTATTTAAAAAAATCGAACTCCAGTTGTGTTCTGATTATGAGGGGGTCCCTGATGTATTTTTATCACAAAAGGGATAGATTAGAGAACCCGTGATCTGTCCCACCATGCTCAAAACATAATGTACTAAGGTATTTTGTCCACTAGATGTCAATAAAGACTTGATAATGTACTGAAGCCTACCTATAGCCTATAACTAGGCACTCTTGAATTTGCCAAATCCCTGTAGGAACGTGGCGTGGATAATAGTAGTTGGAATAGATCATTCATTACCAAGGTATAAGCCTAATGGAATGATTAGAATTATATGAATCAATGATACAGGCTACAATATAGCAACCCTGGGAAACTATCGCTATCTATGTGGTTTTATAACAGGCCCTTTCTTATGCCCTATATGATATTTTGAATGGGCTATCAGTTCTGAGAGGATGTTATTACAAAAAGCTAACAGGAGTTGACATTCCCTGAAGTGTAGAGTATGACAGAAAACCGCTTTGAAACAAGATGTCAAACAATCTGATAGGCTACGAATGTTGAGATGACAAGTGTATATCTCCAGCTACATTAGCCAAAGCTGATAGAGTATTGCTCTAGTCTAGACATTCTCAATAGAGCCCTCTAGGTGACAATGCATCATATGACTGATGCAGTGGGGTATATACAAACACCACTGAAACAAACTATTGTCACTAGAGGGCTCTATTCAGTAGGCCTAGAGCTATACTCGATCAGCTTTCCTCTATTGTCAATGTAGCTGGAGATGTACAGTTGTCATCGCAACTCAAACAAAGTATTTTATAAACTGGGCGGTTCGAGCCCTGAATGATGATTGGCTATGGTATATGGCCATTATACCACAGCTAAGGTGCTGTATCCAGAACAGCCCTTAGCCGTGGTATATTAGCCATATACCACACACCCTTGTGCCTTATTGCTTAAGTATGCATCCCTGTATCCCTGCTGACATTCATATCATCTGATACCATCTGATACTCTGATGCATGAACACATTCAACAGAAGGGCAGGGCATAGAGATATAATTCATTCATTCTAATGGTATGGCATTAACAGATGTGTTCAAGAAATGCCTGGAATGGATTTAACTCAGTGCAGTAGACTATCTAGACTTTGCAGTGGATGTACAAGGTCTTCCCCCATCCACCCTCGAGAAAGGTACACACGTTGGATGAAACATTAACATGTTCGCTCAGTCGCCTAAAGAACACTCAAAACAATAATGTGACAAAAGATGCAGCCCATGAGGGTAGCAGCCAAGCATAGCTGGAGATGAGAAGTAAGATTCCATCTGCCTGCCTGTACAGTTAGTGGGGGTTCTTTCACAGAATTATAGGATCTCTATTGGTTCTTTCCTATTCATTGAGGGTTTCCTGGTAAAACGTGCTGTTCAGAGGGAAAATGACTGTGTTCATCACTGATCTCTCTGGGCAGTTCAAAGGGCCCTGCCTGGTTGAATTGGAGTTCAGAGAGGGTGCAGGGATTGTCTAGTAGTGTGTGTGTGTGTGGGGGGGGGGGGGGGGGGGGGACTCTGTTTGGCAAAATTTCATGAGGATTGTTGCCAGAAATGGAATAGTAAATTTGCATTTAGACGGCAGAGTGTATGTGTGTGTATTTGTGTGTTACTACAGTAGATTGCCTGTGGGATGAAGGACCCATTCATTATGAAAGAAAATAACGATGTTATTCAATGCAATAGGACACCATTAGACCCTTCATGTCTGTTTATCATGCAGTCGATGACGAGTAGACAATTAGGCCTAGGTAGTTTGGTTTCTCACATTACAATTGATGAATGTGTTCTGTGCTAGTTCAAAGCACAATGCCCATGAGAACATGATGCTGTGGATGGGTGTAGAAATAATCCTGAGCATCTCGCAAAAAGTTGCCAGTTCAATAAAAAAGAAATTAATTCCCTAATCGCTGAAATTATGGATGTTCTGCCTTTTGTGCAATATCTTAATCATTAACATTGAATGAGTAAAAGTGTTGAAAATCATTGGAAAATGAATAATCTTCAACTACCGTAACAATGACAGTCACATACAGATATGTATCTACGGCGCATTCAGAAAGTATTCAGACCCCTTGACTGTTTCCACTTTTTTTTTAACGTTACAGCCTTATTCTAAAATGCATTAAATAAATAAAAAATACTCATCACTCTACATACAATACCCCATAATGTTAGCAAATGTATAAAACCTTAAAAACGGAAATACCTTAATTACATAATTATTCAGACCTTTGCTATGAGACTAGAAATTGAGCCCATGTTTCCACTGATCATCCTTGAGATGTTTCTGCAACTTGATTGGAAACCACCTGGGTTAAATTCAATTGCTTGGACATGATTTGGAAAGGCACACACCTGTCTATATAAGGTCCCACAGTTCACAGTGCAAGTCAGAGCAAAAAACAAGCCCTGAAGTCAAAGGAATTGTCCGTAGAGCTCAGAGACAGGATTGTGTGGAGGCACAGATCTGGGGAAGGGTACCAAAAAATGTCTGCAGTATTGAAGGTCCCCAAGGACACAGTGGCCATCATTTTTAAATGGAAGAGGTTTGGAACCACCAAGACTTCCGAGGGCTGGCCGCCCGGCCAAACTGAGCAATCGTGGGAGAAGGGCCTTGGTCAAGGAGGTGACCAAGAACCCGCTGTTCACTCTGACAGAGCTTCATAGTTCCTCTATGGCGATGGGAGAACCTTCCAGAAGGACAACCATGTCTGCAACACTACACCAGTCAGGCTTTTATGGTAGAGTGGCCAGACAGAAGCCACTCCTTAGTAAAAGGCACATGACAGGCTCCGAAGTGGCGCAGCAGTGTAAGGCACTGTGGTAGAGGCGTTGCTACAGACCCTGGTTCAATCCCAAGCTGTATCACAACCGGCCGTGATCGGGAGTCCCATAGGGCGCCGCACAATTGGCCCAGCGTCGTCCGGGTTAGGGGATGGTTTAGCACTGGGTAGGCTGTCATGATAAAATAAGAATTTGTTCTTAACTGACTTGCCTAGTTAAATACGTAGGTTAAATCAAATTTAAATAAAAGACAGCCTGCTTGGAGTTTGTCAAAAGGCACCTAAAGGACTCTCAGACCATGAGAAACAAAATGCTATAGTCTGATGAAACTAAGATTGAACTCTTTGGCCTGAATACCAAGTGTCACGTCTACGGTGAAGCACGGTGGTGGCAGCATCATGCTGTGGGGATGTTTGACTTGGAGACTAGTCAGGATCGAGGGATGGATGAACGGAGCAAAATACAGAGAGATCCTTGATGAAAACCTGCTCCAGAACTCTCAGGACCTTAGACTGCGGCGAAGGTTCACCTTCCAACGGGACAACGACCCTAAGCACACTGCCAAGACAACACATGATTGGCTTCGTGACAAGTCTGTGAATGTCCTTGAGTGGCCCAGCCAGAGGCCGGACTTGAACCTGATCGAACATCTCTGGAGAGACCTGAAAATAGCTGTGAGGTGAAGCTCCCCATCGAACCTGACAGAGCTTGAGAAGATCTGCAGAGAAGAATGGGAGAAACTCCCAAATTACAGGTATGCCAAGCTTGTAGCGTCATAGCCAAGAAGACTCGAGGCCAAAGGTACTTCAAACAAAGTACAGAGTAAAGGGTTTGAATATTTATGTAAATGGTATATTTATTTATTTACTGTTTTTGCTTTGTCATTATGTGTAGATTGATGAGGGGGGAAGTAACAATTTAATCAATTTTGGAATAAGGCTGTAACCTAACAAACTTGGAAAAAGTCAAGGGGTCTCAATACTTTCCGAAGGCATTGAATTCTATGGAGACACCACATGACAGTGAAAGACATGCTAGACATTTCCATTCTAATCCCATATTAGAAAGCACATCACTTTTTTGTCAATATGGGAGAGATTTTCAAGCTGAATAAAGAAAGGACACTTTTCTAAAGGACAGGATTCATACATACCTTCCATCTACTCATACATTTGATTGAACCTTGATAAGTGAATGAATGCATTACTCTGTTATACTTTATCATTCTATTTTTGATGACCAAATAGTTGTCTCTGTATGGAATATACACTGATCATCTACAGCCCTCAAACTCAACTCTGTACCACGAAGCCTGTTCCACTGTGTTTTTTAATTGTTCCCCTATAATCAAGGACTGATTGCAGTTAACTATCAGGTAGAACTGAAAACCAGCAGGCTCCAGACCTCTTAGGGTAAAAATGTAAAACCCTGATCTACCGTATGACTTTATTCATTGTATATATGTGTAACATAAGGAGGACTAGTACAATATAAATACCTATTCCTGAACCTTGGTTATTCTACACAGACACGTGACTCAAACAGGCTCATCTCCCTTCTATATTCATTCATCAGTATTTCCACCACAATTATGTATTCATCTCTACAAAAGCACACATGCCAGTGTAAAAATCAACATTAGAGAGCTAGTCTTGCATACTGCATGCACGATGATGGTTAGTGGGAACCCACTGGGCACACCAGGTCATTTCAAGATGGGTAATTCTGTCATATTTGGTTGAGACGATCAATGAGATTCAAACAGCCACTCAAAAAGACAGCCAAAAATGACTTGCATTTCCAATGTGTTATCACTATGCTTTCAACCATCGAAAAGAACAACAAAGAACTCCCAATAGAAAAACAATGTCTGATTTTTGGTTTCGTTGTCACGCAAGTCTATCACTGTGCTTTCAACCATTTAAAAGTAGTCAATTGAGTAAAAATAAAGATATCTTAATATAAAATGACTCAAGTAAAAGTGAAAGTCAGCCAGTAGAATTCTACTTGAGTAAAATTATCTTAAATTATCTGTTTTTAAATGTATTTAAGTACAATGGTGGAAAAATTACTCAATTGTCATACTTGAGTAAAAGTACAAATAAATGCTATACACGAAATTCCTTATATTAAGCTAACCAGACGGCACGATTTTCTTGTTTTTAAAATTACAGACAGCCAGGGGCACACTCCAACACTCAGACATAATTTACAAATGCAGTATTTGTGTTTAATGAGTCCTCCAGATCAGAGGCAGTAGGGAAGACAACGCACTATGTTGATAGGTGGAAGAATTTAACCATATTGCTGTCCTGTCTGAGCATTTGAAATGTAATGAGTACTTTTGGGTGTCAGGGAAAATGTATGTAAAATTTATTATTTCGGAATGTAGTGGAGTAAAAGTAAAAGTTGTCAAAAATATAAATAGTAAAGCAAAGTACAGATACCCCCCCAAAATGATTTAAGTAGTACGTAAAAGTATTTTTATTTAGTTATTTTACACAACTGAAATTGTGGCCATTGTTACGTTCTGACCTTTATTTTCCTTTGTTTTGTCTTTATGTAGTATGGTCAGGGCGTGAGTTGGGTTGGGCAGTCTATGTTTTGTCTTTATGTAGTATGGTCAGGGCGTGAGTTGGGTTGGGCAGTCTATGTTTTGGGTTGGGCAGTCTATGTTTTGTCTTTATGTAGTATGGTCAGGGCGTGAGTTGGGTTGGGCAGTCTATGTTTTGTCTTTATGTAGTATGGTCAGGGCGTGAGTTGGGTTGGGCAGTCTATGTTTTGTCTTTATGTAGTATGGTCAGGGCGTGAGTTGGGTTGGGCAGTCTATGTTTTGTCTTTATTTAGTATGGTCAGGGCGTGAGTTGGGTTGGGCAGTCTTTGTTTTGTCTTTATGTAGTATGGTCAGGGCGTGAGTTGGGTTGGGCAGTCTATGTTTTCTGTTTCTATGTTTAGGTTTCTGTTTCGGCCTAGTATGGTTCTCAGTCAAGGGCAGGTGTCGTTAGTTGTCTCTGATTGAGAATCATACTTAGGTAGCCTGGGTTTCATTGTTGGTTTGTGGGTGTTTGTCATCACACGGGACTGTTTCGGTTTGGTTTTAATTCATGTTCACATTTATTGTTTTGTATTTGTTCGTGGTCAGTTTATGTTTTATAAATATTGAATTGTGTTTGGTTGTCAACGCAACCAAATATCAACATTTGAAGGAGATATATCAACTGACTTAGTCTGGGTTTAATTCCAGTTTTTCTTCAAATTAATAATTAATATATTGGAGTCATGTCTCCATCTCAACCAAACATCTAAGTTAAATAATAGGACTAAATCAAATCAAACTTGAAGCAGAAGAAACATCTCCTTCAAATGTTGATATTTGGTTGCATTGTCAACCAAGCACAATTCAATATTTATTTTGTATTACAGTAAATAGCCTAAAGTTAAGGCTATCTTACAAACTAATGTAACATTCAACCTTAAAATGAGTAACACATCTATGGCTGTAACGGCAGATTTCCTCCTCTTCGTCTGAAGAGCCATGTAGATTCCACGTCACAATAGGTTGACAAATGACGTTGAAACAACGTTGATTCAACCAGTTTGTGCCCAGTGGGAAGCTTGTCAGGAATCCAGAGTGGCATGATGAGTATTCAGACCTCATAGATAGGGCCCTGTGTTTTGGTTAATCATGTGACATGACCTGAATTTCAACCTTTATTTAAAGCCTTTTCATCAAACTGTTCCATTTCAGCACCATCCTCAGACAATTGCTTTCATTTTTGGTCTAATTCTAATTTATGTAAAAGGATTAAAATAAAGGTTTAAATCCAGGTCATGTGACATGATTAACTAAAACACAGGGCCCTACTCGTGGGGTCTCGTAATGGACAGTATGAGTCGTAAAAGTGAAATCTGTGATCTGGGAACCAATTCTTGATATACCTATTGATGATTGAAGAATATAACTTAAAATGTCCCATGTTTATGGCATCATAATGCCAAAATTTAAGGTTGATTTGTAACTAGTATAACTTAGAAATATGAAACTCTGACACTTTAAAACTATAATGTTGTCTTGGGCTGTCAGTCCTTGCATACATATCTATATCTATACATTTGAGAGTTATCTTTCTCCAGCCTCAATCCTCAGCTTTATACAGTAGCAAACCAAGTGGCGGGGCTGCGTTTGGCTGAAAAACCAATGTGCCTTTAAGGTTGGTTTCCACCCTGCTATCATCAGTGCTTCACTCCTGCAGAGCGCTGGCTGGAAAGGCTCAGCTCACTACGGCACCCTGGGAGATGATTGAAAGGAGGAGAGCACTCTCCGCTCTTTATCTGACATTAAATCCAGTAGAGGGATTTGGACCTACTACTGCACACCTAGAGGTCCAAATTACATAAATGCTGCTCTCTTTTTCTCTCTCTCTTTCTCTCTCTCTCTCTTCTTTTATTTATGCATCTGCTGGTCCATCCACCTGACAGGTGTGGCATATCATGAAGTAAACAGCATGATCATAACACAGGTGCACCTTGTGCTGGGGGCAATAAAAGGCCACTCTAAAATGTGCAGTTTTGTCAAACAACACAATACCACAAATGTCTCAAGTTTTTATGGAGAGCGCAATTCGTATGTTGACTGCAGGAATGTCCAGCAGAGCTGTTGCCAGAAAATGTAATGTTCATTCCTCTACCATAAGCCAACTCCAACGTCATTTTAGAGATTTGGGCAGTACCTCCAACCGGCCTCACAACCCCAGATCATGTGTATAGCGTCTGTGGGCGAACGATTTGCTGATGTCAACATTGTGAACAGATTGCCCCATGGTGGAGGTGGGGTTGTCGTATGGGCAGGTATTTTATCAATGGCAATTTGAATGAACAAAAATACCATGACTAGATCCTGAGGCCCATTGTGAGGCCCATTTTTTTAGGTATCTGTGACCAACAGATGCAGATCTGTATTCCCCAGTCATGATTTCCTCATATAAACTGTAACTCCACAAAATCAATGAAATTGTTGTGTTTGCATTTTTGCATATTCTATATATTACAAGACCAAAAGTATGTGAACACCTGCTTGTAGAACATCTCATTCCAAAATCATTGGCATTAATATGGAGTTGGTCCCCCATTTGCTGCTATAACAGCTGCGGGGACTTGCTTCCATTTAGCCAAAAGAGCATTAGTGAGGTTGGGCACTGATGTTGGGGTTGAGGTCAGGGCTCTGTGCAGGCCAGTCAAGTTCTTCCACACCGATCTCAACAAACCATTTCTGTATGGACCTCACTTTGTGCACAGGAGCATAGTCATGCTGAAACAGGAAAGGGCCTTCCCCAAACTGTTGCCACAAAGTTGGAAGCAATGAATCATCTATAATGTAATTGTATGCTGTGGAGTTAAGATTTCCCTTCACTGGAACTAAGGGGCCAACCCCTAACCATGAAATCAGCCCCAGACCATTATTCCTCATCCACCAAACTTGACAGTTATGCACTATGCATTTTGCCAGATTGTGAAGTGTGAATCATCACTCCAGAGAAACCATTTCCACTGCTCCAGAGTCCATGGTCAGCGAGCTTTTCACCACTCCAGCCGACGCTTGGCATTGCCCATGGTGATCTTAGGCTTGTGTGTGGCTGCTCGGCCATGTGGCTGCTCGGCCATGGATTTTAGAAGGGCAGGGCAGGAGGGATATAGGTCTATAACAGTTTGACATAGCTTCCAGAGGCAGTTTGGAATTCAGTAGTGAGTGTTGCAACCAAGCACAGATGATTTTTACTCGTTACCTGCTTCAGCACTCAGCGGTCCCGGTCTGTGAGCTTGTGTGGTCTACCACTTCGCGGTCCGTTGTTGCTCCTAGATGTTTTAATTTCACAATAACTTACAACTTACAGTTGACCAGGGCAGCTCTAGCAGGGCATACATTTGACGATCTGACTTGTTGGAAAGGTGGTATCATATGACGGTGCCACATTGAAAGTCACTGATCTCTTCAGTAAGGCCATTCCACTGCCAATGTTTGTATATGGAGATTGCATGGCTGTGTACACATTTCAGCAACGGGTGTGGCTGAAATAGCCGGATCCACTCATTTGAATGTGTATCCACATACATTTGGCCATGTAGCGTATATATGCACAACCATTCAAAAGTTTGTGGTCACTTAAAAATGTCCTTGTTTTTGAAAGAAAATCATTTTTTTGGTACAATAAATAACATTCAGTTGATCCGAAATACAGTGTAGACATTGTTAAAGTTGTAAATGACTGATGTAGCTGCCTACCCAAGAACGTCAGAGGACTAAAATCAGTTAACCACCAAACTGAGGAACTCAATTTAACCTTGCGCAATACCCTAGATGCAGTTGCACCCCTAAAAACTAAAATAATTTGTCATAAGAAACTAGCTCCCTGGTATACAGAAAATACCCGAGCCCTGAAGCAAATTTCCAGAAAATTGGAACGGAAATGGCAAGACACCAAACTGGAAGTCTTCCGACTAGCTTGGAAAGACAGTACCGTACAGTATCGAAGAGCCCTCACTGCTGCTACACCAAACTGGAAGACTTCCGATTAGCTTGGAAAGACAGTACCGTGGAGTATCGAAGAGCCCTCACTGCTGCTACACCAAACTGGAAGACTTCCGACTAGCTTGGAAAGACAGTACAGTGCAGTATCGAAGAGCCCTCACTGCTGCTACACCAAACTGGAAGACTTCCGACTAGCTTGGAAAGACAGTACAGTGCAGTATCAAAGAGCCCTCACTGCTGCTACACCAAACTGGAAGACTTCCGATTAGCTTGGAAAGACAGTACCGTGGAGTATCGAAGAGCCCTCACTGCTGCTACACCAAACTGGAAGAAAGCTTGGAAAGACAGTACAGTGCAGTATCAAAGAGCCCTCACTGCTGCTAAACCAAACTGGAAGACTTCCGACTAGCTTGGAAAGACAGTACAGTGCAGTATCAAAGAGCCCTCACTGCTGCTACACCAAACTGGAAGAGCTTGAAAGACAGTACAGTGCAGTATCGAGGAGCCCTCACTGCTGCTACACCAAACTGGAAGTCTTCCGACTAGCTTGGAAAGACAGTACAGTGCAGTATCGAGGAGCCCTCACTGCTGCTACACCAAACTGGAAGACTTCCGACTAGCTTGGAAAGACAGTACAGTGCAGTATCGAGGAGCCCTCACTGCTGCTACACCAAACTGGAAGACTTCCGACTAGCTTGGAAAGACAGTACAGTGCAGTATCAAAGAGCCCTCACTGCTGCTACACCAAACTGGAAGACTTCCGACTAGCTTGGAAAGACAGTACAGTGCAGTATCAAAGAGCCCTCACTGCTGCTAAACCAAACTGGAAGACTTCCGACTAGCTTGGAAAGACAGTACAGTGCAGTATCAAAGAGCCCTCACTGCTGCTACACCAAACTGGAAGACTTCCGACTAGCTTGGAAAGACAGTACAGTGCAGTATCGAGGAGCCCTCACTGCTGCTACACCAAACTGGAAGTCTTCCGACTAGCTTGGAAAGACAGTACAGTGCAGTATCGAGGAGCCCTCACTGCTGCTACACTAAACTGGAAGACTTCCGACTAGCTTGGAAAGACAGTACAGTGCAGTATCGAGGAGCCCTCACTGCTGCTACCAAACTGGAAGACTTCCGACTAGCTTGGAAAGACAGTACAGTGCAGTATCGAGGAGCCCTCACTGCTGCTACACCAAACTGGAAGACTTCCGACTAGCTTGGAAAGACAGTACAGTGCAGTATCGAGGAGCCCTCACTGCTGCTACACCAAACTGGAAGACTTCCTTAGCTTGGAAAGACAGTACAGTGCAGTATCAAAGAGCCCTCACTGCTGCTAAACCAAACTGGAAGACGACTAGCTTGGAAAGACAGTACAGTGCAGTATCGAGAGCCCTCACTGCTGCTACACCAAACTGGAAGTCTTCCGACTAGCTTGGAAAGACAGTACAGTGCAGTATCGAGGAGCCCTCACTGCTGCTACACCAAACTGGAAGACTTCCGACTAGCTTGGAAAGACAGTACAGTGCAGTATCGAGGAGCCCTCACTGCTGCTACACCAAACTGGAAGACTTCCGACTAGCTTGGAAAGACAGTACAGTGCAGTATCAAAGAGCCCTCAATGCTGCTACACCAAACTGGAAGACTTCCGACTAGCTTGGAAAGACAGTACAGTGCAGTATCAAAGAGCCCTCACTGCTGCTACACCAAACTGGAAGACTTCCGACTAGCTTGGAAAGACAGTACAGTGCAGTATCAAAGAGCCCCCACTGCTGCTCCACCAAACTGGAAGACTTCCGACTAGCTTGGAAAGACAGTACCGTGCAGTATCAAAGAGCCCTCACTGCTGCTACACCAAACTGGAAGACTTCCAACTAGCATGGAAAGACAGTACCGTCCAGTATCGAAGAGCCCTCACTGCTGCTACACCAAACTGGAAGTCTTCCGACTAGCTTGGAAAGACAGTACCGTCCATTATCGAAGAGCCCTCACTGCTGCTACACCAAACTGGAAGTCTTCCGACTAGCTTGGAAAGACAGTACCGTGCAGTATCAAAGAGCCCTCACTGCTGCTACACCAAACTGGAAGTCTTCCGACTAGCTTGGAAAGACAGTACCGTCCAGTATCGAAGAGCCCTCACTGCTGCTACACCAAACTGGAAGTCTTCCGACTAGCATGGAAAGACAGTACCGTCCAGTATCGAAGAGCCCTCACTGCTGCTACACCAAACTGGAAGTCTTCCGACTAGCTTGGAAAGACAGTACCGTCCAGTGGAAGAGCCCTCACTGCTGCTACACCAAACTGGAAGTCTTCCGACTAGCTTGGAAAGACAGTACCGTGCAGTATCAAAGAGCCCTCACTGCTGCTACACCAAACTGGAAGTCTTCCGACTAGCTTGGAAAGACAGTACCGTCCAGTATCGAAGAGCCCTCACTGCTGCTAAACCAAACTGGAAGACTTCCGACTAGCTTGGAAAGACAGTACAGTGCAGTATCAAAGAGCCCTCACTGCTGCTACACCAAACTGGAAGACTTCCGACTAGCTTGGAAAGACAGTACAGTGCAGTATCGAGGAGCCCTCACTGCTGCTACACCAAACTGGAAGTCTTCCGACTAGCTTGGAAAGACAGTACAGTGCAGTATCGAGGAGCCCTCACTGCTGCTACACCAAACTGGAAGACTTCCGACTAGCTTGGAAAGACAGTACAGTGCAGTATCGAGGAGCCCTCACTGCTGCTACACCAAACTGGAAGACTTCCGACTAGCTTGGAAAGACAGTACAGTGCAGTATCTGCTGCTACACCAAACTGGAAGACTTCCGACTAGCTTGGAAAGACAGTACAGTGCAGTATCAAAGAGCCCTCACTGCTGCTAAACCAAACTGGAAGACTTCCGACTAGCTTGGAAAGACAGTACAGTGCAGTATCGAGGAGCCCTCACTGCTGCTACACCAAACTGGAAGTCTTCCGACTAGCTTGGAAAGACAGTACAGTGCAGTATCGAGGAGCCCTCACTGCTGCTACACCAAACTGGAAGACTTCCGACTAGCTTGGAAAGACAGTACAGTGCAGTATCGAGGAGCCCTCACTGCTGCTACACCAAACTGGAAGACTTCCGACTAGCTTGGAAAGACAGTACAGTGCAGTATCAAAGAGCCCTCAATGCTGCTACACCAAACTGGAAGACTTCCGACTAGCTTGGAAAGACAGTACAGTGCAGTATCAAAGAGCCCTCACTGCTGCTACACCAAACTGGAAGAACTAGCTTGGAAAGACAGTACAGTGCAGTATCAAAGAGCCCCCACTGCTGCTCCACCAAACTGGAAGACTTGACTAGCTTGGAAAGACAGTACCGTGCAGTATCAAAGAGCCCTCACTGCTGCTACACCAAACTGGAAGACTTCCAACTAGCATGGAAAGACAGTACCGTCCAGTATCGAAGAGCCCTCACTGCTGCTACACCAAACTGGAAGTCTTCCGACTAGCTTGGAAAGACAGTACCGTCCATTATCGAAGAGCCCTCACTGCTGCTACACCAAACTGGAAGTCTTCCGACTAGCTTGGAAAGACAGTACCGTGCAGTATCAAAGAGCCCTCACTGCTGCTACACCAAACTGGAAGTCTTCCGACTAGCTTGGAAAGACAGTACCGTCCAGTATCGAAGAGCCCTCACTGCTGCTACACCAAACTGGAAGTCTTCCGACTAGCTTGGAAAGACAGTACCGTCCAGTATCGAAGAGCCCTCACTGCTGCTACACCAAACTGGAAGTCTTCCGACTAGCTTGGAAAGACTGTCCTCGAAGAGCCCTCACTGCTGCAACCAAACTGGAAGTCTTCCGACTAGCTTGGAAAGACAGTACCGTGCAGTATCAAAGAGCCCTCACTGCTGCTACACCAAACTGGAAGTCTTCCGACTAGCTTGGAAAGACAGCGTCCAGTATCGAAGAGCCCTCACTGCTGCTACACCAAACTGGAAGTCTTCCGACTAGCTTGGAAAGACAGTACCGTCCAGTATTGAAGAGCCCTCACTGCTGCTACACCAAACTGGAAGTCTTCCGACTAGCTTGGAAAGACAGTACCGTCCAGTATCGAAGAGCCCTCACTGCTGCTACACCAAACTGGAAGACTTCCGACTAGCTTGGAAAGACAGTACAGTGCAGTATCAAAGAGCCTTCACTGCTGCTACACCAAACTGGAAGACTTCCGACTAGCTTGGAAAGACAGTACAGTGCAGTACCGAAGAGCCCTCACTGCTGCTACACCAAACTGGAAGACTTCCGACTAGCTTGGAAAGACAGTACCGTGCAGTATCAAAGAGCCCTCACTGCTGCTACACCAAACTGGAAGACTTCCGACTAGCATGGAAAGACAGTACCGTCCAGTATCGAGGAGCCCTCACTGCTGCTACACCAAACTGGAAGACTTCCGACTAGCTTGGAAAGACAGTACAGTGCAGTATCAAAGAGCCCTCACTGCTGCTACACCAAACTGGAAGACTTCCGACTAGCTTGGAAAGACAGTACAGTGCAGTACCGAAGAGCCCTCACTGCTGCTACACCAAACTGGAAGACTTCCGACTAGCTTGGAAAGACAGTACAGTGCAGTACCGAAGAGCCCTCACTGCTGCTACACCAAACTGGAAGTCTTCCGACTAGCATGGAAAGACAGTACCGTCCAGTATCGAAGAGCCCTCACTGCTGCTACACCAAACTGGAAGTCTTCCGACTAGCTTGGAAAGACAGTACCGTCCAGTATCGAAGAGCCCTCACTGCTGCTACACCAAACTGGAAGTCTTCCGACTAGCTTGGAAAGACAGTACCGTGCAGTATCAAAGAGCCCTCACTGCTGCTACACCAAACTGGAAGTCTTCCGACTAGCTTGGAAAGACAGTACCGTCCAGTATCGAAGAGCCCTCACTGCTGCTACACCAAACTGGAAGTCTTCCGACTAGCTTGGAAAGACAGTACCGTCCAGTATGGAAGAGCCCTCACTGCTGCTACACCAAACTGGAAGTCTTCCGACTAGCTTGGAAAGACAGTACCGTCCAGTATCGAAGAGCCCTCACTGGTGCTACACCAAACTGGAAGACTTCCGACTAGCTTGGAAAGACAGTACACTGCAGTATCAAAGAGCCTTCACTGCTGCTACACCAAACTGGAAGACTTCCGACTAGCTTGGAAAGACAGTACAGTGCAGTACCGAAGAGCCCTCACTGCTGCTACACCAAACTGGAAGTCTTCCGACTAGCTTGGAAAGACAGTACAGTGCAGTATCAAAGAGCCCTCACTGCTGCTCCACCAAACTGGAAGACTTCCGACTAGCTTGGAAAGACAGTACCGTGCAGTATCAAAGAGCCCTCACTGCTGCTACACCAAACTGGAAGACTTCCGACTAGCATGGAAAGACAGTACCGTCCAGTATCGAGGAGCCCTCACTGCTGCTACACCAAACTGGAAGACTTCCGACTAGCATGGAAAGACAGTACCGTCCAGTATCGAAGAGCCCTCACTGCTGCTACACCAAACTGGAAGTCTTCCGACTAGCTTGGAAAGACAGTACCGTCCAGTATCGAAGAGCCCTCACTGCTGCTACACCAAACTGGAAGTCTTCCGACTAGCTTGGAAAGACAGTACCGTGCAGTATCAAAGAGCCCTCACTGCTGCTACACCAAACTGGAAGTCTTCCGACTAGCTTGGAAAGACAGTACCGTCCAGTATCGAAGAGCCCTCACTGCTGCTACACCAAACTGGAAGTCTTCGACTAGCTTGGAAAGACAGTACCGTCCTCGAAGAGCCCTCACTGCTGCTACACCAAACTGGAAGACTAGCTTGGAAAGACAGTACCGACCAGTATCGAAGAGCCCTCACTGCTGCTACATCAAACTGGAAGTCTTCCGACTAGCTTGGAAAGACAGTACCGTCCAGTATCGAGGAGCCCTCACTGCTGCTACACCAAACTGGAAGTCTTCTGACTAGCTTGGAAAGACAGTACCGTACAGTATCAAAGAGCCCTCACTGCTGCTACACCAACCTGGAAGTCTTCTGACTAGCTTGGAAAGACAGTACCGTGCAGTATTGAAGAGCCCTCACTGCTGCTACACCAAACTGGAAGTCTTCTGACTAGCTTGGAAAGACAGTACCGTACAGTATCAAAGAGCCCTCACTGCTGCTACACCAACCTGGAAGTCTTCTGACTAGCTTGGAAAGACAGTACCGTGCAGTATTGAAGAGCCCTCACTGCTGCTACACCAAACTGGAAGTCTTCTGACTAGCTTGGAAAGACAGTACCGTGCAGTATTGAAGAGCCCTCACTGCTGCTCAATCATCCTATTTTTACAACTTAATTGAGGAAAATAAGAACAATCCAAAATGTATTTTTGATACTGTCGCAAAGCTAACTAAAAAGCAGCATTCCCCAAGAGAGGATGGCTTTCACTTCAGCAGTAATAAATTCATGAACTTTTTTGAGGAAAAGATCATGATCATTAGAAAGCAAATTACGGACTCCTCTTTAAATCAGCTTATTCCTCCAAAGCTCAGTTGTCCTGAGTCTGCACAACTCTGCCAGGACCTAGGATCAAGAGAGACACTCAAGTGTTTTAGTACTATATCTCTTGACACAATGATGAAAATAATCATGGCCTCTAAACTTTCAAGCTGCATACTGGATCCTATTCCAACTAAACTACTGAAAGATATGCTTCCTGTGCTTGGCCCTCCTATGTTGAACATAATAAACAGCTCTCTATCCTCCGGATGTTTACCAAACTCACTAAAAGTGTCAGTAACAAAGCCTCTCTTGACTCACTGCCTTCCTGAAGAAAAACAATGTATACGAAATGCTTCAGTCTGGTTTTAGACCCAATCACAGCACCGAGACCGCACTTGTGAAGGTGGTAAATTACCTTTTAATGGCGTCAGACCGAGGCTCTGCATCTGTCCTCGTGCTCCTAGACCTTAGTGCTGCTTTTGATACCATTGACCACCACATTCTTTTGGAGATTGGGAACCCAAATTGGTCTACATGGACAATTTCTGGCCTGGTTTAGATCTTATCTGTCGGAAAGATCAGATCAGTTTGTCTCTGTGAATGGTTTGTCCTCTGACAAATCAACTGTAAATGTCGGTGTTCCTCAATGTTCACTATATATTTTACCTCTTGGGGATGTCATTCGAAAACATAATGTTAACTTTCACTGCTATGTGGATGACACACAGCTGTACATTTCAATGAAACATGGTGAAGCCCCAAAATTGCCCTCACTAGAAGCCTGTGTTTCACACATAAGGAAGTGGATGGCTGCAAACTTTCTACTTTTAAACTCGGACAAAACAGAGATGCTTGTTCTAGGTCCCAAGAAACAAAGAGATCTTCTGTTGAATCTGACAATTAATCTTGATGGTTGTATAGTCATCTCAAATAAAACTGTGAAGGACCTCGGCGTTACTCTGGACCCTGATCTCTCTTTTGACAAACATATCAAGACTGTTTCAAGGACAGCTTTTTTCCATCTACGTAACATTGCAAAAATCCGAAACGTTCTGTCCAAAAATGGTGCAAAAAAATTAATCCATGCTTTTGTTACTTCTAGGTTAGACTACTGCAATGCTCTACTTTCTGGCTACCCGGATATAGCACTAAATAAAGTTAGTGCGAAATACGGCTGATAGAATCCTGACTATAACCAAAAAGAATTTGATCATATTACTCCAGTGCTAGCCTCCCTACACTAGATTCCTGTTAAGGCAAGGGCTGTTTTCAAGGTTTTACTGCTAACCTACAAAGCATTACATGGGCTTGCTCCTACCTATCTTTCCGATTTGGTCCTGCCGTACATACCTACACGTACGCTACAGTCACAAGACGCAGGCCTCCTAATTGTTCCTAGAATTTCTAAGCAAACAGCTGGAGGAAGGGCTTTCTCCTATAGAGCTCCATTTTTATGGAATGGTCTGCCTACCCATGTGAGAGACGCAGTCTCGGTCTCAACCTTTAAGTCTTTACTGAAGACTCATCTCTTCAGTGGGTCATATTGAGTATAGTCTGGCCCAGGAGTGTGAAGGTGAACGGAAAGGCTCTGGAGCAACGAACCACCCTTGCTGTCTCTGCCTGGCTGGTTCCCCTCTTTCCACTGGGATTCTCTGCCTCTAACCCTATTACAGGGGCTGAGTCACAGGCTAACTGGTGCTCTTTCATGCCGTCCCTAGGAGGGGTGCGTCACTTGAGTGGGTTGAGTCACTGATGTGATCTTCCTGTCTGGGTTGGCGCCCCCCCTTGGGTTGTGCCGTGGCGGAGATCTTTGTGGGCTATACTCGGACTTGTCTCAGGATGGTAAGTTGGTGGTCGAAGATATCCCTCTAGTGGTGTGGGGGCTGTGCTTTGGCAAAGTGGGTGGGGTTATATCCTTCCTGTTTGGCCCTGTATGCTGCGGTAGTTTATGTGTCGGGGGGCTAGGGTCAGTTTGTTATATCTGGAGTGCTTCTCCTGTCTTATCCGGTGTCCTGTGTGATTTTTAAGTATGCTCTCTCTAATTCTCTATTTCTTTCTCTCTCTCGGAGGACCTGAGTCCTAGGACCATGCCTCAGGACTACCTGGCATGATGACTCCTTGCTGTCCCCAGTCCACCTGGCCATGCTGCTGCTCCAGTTTCAACTGTTCTGCCTGCGGCTATGGAACCCTGACCTGTTCACCGGACGTGCTACCTGTCCCAGACCTGCTGTTTTCAACTCTCTAGAGACAGCAGGAGCGGTAGAGATACTCTTCATGATCGGCAATGAAAAGCCAACTGACATTTACTCCTGAGGTGCTGACTTGCTGCACCCTCGACAACTACTGTGATTATTATTATTTGACCATGCTGGTCATTTATGAACATTTTGGCCAACATCTTGGCCATGTTCTGTTATAATCTCCACCCGGCACAGCCAGAAGAGTCCACCCCTCGTAGCCTGGTTCCTCTCTAGGTTTCTTCCTAGGTTTTGGCCTTTCTAGAAAGTTTTTCCGAGCCACCGTGCTTCTACACCTGCATTGCTTGCTGTTTGGGGTTTTAGCCTGGGTTTCTGAAATATCAGTTGATGTAAGAAGGGCTATATAAATAAATTTGATTTGATTTGATGAAGCTGGAAACGGCAGATTTTTTAGGGAATATCTACATAGGCGTACAGAGGTCCATTATCAGCAACCATTACTCGTGTCCCAATGGCACGTTGTGTTAGCTAATCCAAGTTTATCATTTTTAAAGGCTAATTTATCATTAGAAACCCCTTTTGCAAGTATGTTAGCACAGCTGATTAAAGAAGCAATAAAACTAGCCTTTTTTAGACTAGTTGAGTATCTGGAGCATCAACATTTGTGGGTTCGATTACAGGCTCAAAATGGCCAGAAACAAAGAGCTTTCTTCTGAAACTCATCAGCCTATTTTTGTTCTGAGAAATGTATGCTATTCCATGCGAGAAATTGTCAAGAAACTGACGATCAGAACAGTGCAAACGGTCTCTAACCAGAATAGAAAGAGTAGTGGGAGGCCCTGGTGCACAACTGAGCAAGAGGACAAGTACATTAGAGTGTCTAGTTTGAGAAACAGACGCCTCACAAGTCCTCAACGGTATATCATTTTTTGAATGATGGAGGCCACTGTGTTCTTGCAGACCTTCAATGCTGCAGAAATGTGTTGATGCCCTTCCCAAGATCTGTGCCTCGACACAATCCTCTCTCGGCGCTCTACAGACAATTCCTTCAACCTCATGGCTTGGTTTTTGCTCTGACATGCACTGTTAACTGTTGGACCTTATATAGACAGGCCTTTCCAAATTTACCACAAGTTGTAGAAACATCTCAAGGATGATCAATGGAATCAGGATGCACCTGAGCTCAACTTCGAGTCTCATAGCAAAGTGTCTGATTAATTCTAAAAGTCTGATTAATTCTTGTGTAGATTGATGAGTAAAACACTTAATTTAATCCATTGTAGAAGAAGGCTGTAACATAACGAAATGTGGAAAAAGTGAAGGGGTCTAAATACTTTCCAAATGCAACAGTTGAAGTCAGAAGTTTACATACACCTTAGCGAAATAGTACAAATTCCCTGTCTCAGTTCAGTTAGGATCACCACTTTATTTTAAGAATGTGAAATGTCAGAATAATAGTGGAGAGAATGATTTATTTCAGCTTTGATTTCTTTCATAACATTCCCAGTGGGTCAGACGTTTACATGCACTCAATTTTAAATTGTTTAACTTGGGGCAAACGTTTCGGGTAGCCTTCCACAAGCTTCCCACAATAAGTTGGGTGAATTTTGGCCCATTCCTCCTGACAGAGCTGGTGTAATTGAGTCAGGTTTGTAGGCGTCCTTGCTCGTACATGCTTTTTCAGTTCTGCCCACAAATATTCTATAGGATTGAGGTCAGGACTTTGTTGTCCTTAATGCTTGGGGTCATTGTCCATTTGGAAGACCTATTTGAGACCAGGCTTTAACTTCCTGACTGATGTCTTGAGACTTGAAACTTCCGACATCTATTTTGTGAAGTGCACCAGTCCCTCCTGCAGCAAAGCACCCCCACAACATGATGCTGTCACCCCTGTGCTTCACGGTTGGGATGGTGTTCTTCGGCTTGCAAGCCTCCCCCTTTTTCCTCCAAACATAACGATAGTCATTATGGCCAACAGTTTTATTTTTGTTTCATCAGACCAGAGGACATTTCTCAAAAAAGTATGATCTTTGTCCCCATGTGCAGTTGCAAACCATTGTCTGGCTTTTTTATGGCGGTTTTGGAGCAGTGACTTCTTTCTTACTGAGTGGCCTTTCAGGTTATGTTGATATAGGTCTTGTTTTACTGTGGATATAGATACTTTTGTACCTGTTCCCTCCAGCATCTTCACAAGGTCCTTTGCTGTTGTTCTGGGATTGATTTGCACTTTTCGCACCAAAATAGGTTAATCTCTAGGAGACAGAACGCGTCTCCTTCCTGAGCGGTATGACGGCTGCGTGGTCCCCCATGAACCAGACATGTGGAGGTCTACAATTTGTTTTTTTAGGTCTTGGTTGATTTCTTTTGATTTTCCAATGATGTCAAGCATAGTGGCACTGAGTTTGAAGCTAGGTCTTGAAATACATCCACAGGTACACCTCCAATTGACTACAATTATGTAAATTAGCCTATCAGAAGCTTCTAAAGCCATGACATCATTTTCTGGAATTTTCCAAGCTGTTTAAAAGCACATTCAACATAATGTATGTAAACTTCTGACCCACTGGAATTGTGATACAGTGAATTATAAGTGAAATAATCTGTCTGTAAACAATTGTTGGAACAAAGTAGATGTCACTTGTGTCATGCACAAAGTAGATGTCCTAACCGACTTGCCAAAACTATAGTTAGTTAACATGAAATTTGTGGAGTGGTTGAAAAACAAGTTTTAATGACTCCAACAATAGTGTATGTAAACTTCCGACTTTAACTCTCTCTCTCTCTCTCTCTCTCTATATATATATATATATATATATATATATATACATATATATATATATAGATAGCATCTACAGATGGACTATCCAAATAATATGATATAAAAAACAGTCATGAAACAGTCTAATGCTGAAATAGTAAGCTGGATGACCCATTCCACTTCTTGCTGGTGCTTTCCCCCCTGCTGCCATATGTGATCAGCAATATTACTCATAGCAGGCCCCCTGCTGCGTATGAGATTCAAATTTCTAGAGCTAAAGGGCCCTGGCTGAATCACAGAGTTCTCTATCACAGTAACCAGGAGCCTCTCTAACTGTTGAAGAGTCTGAGAAGGAAACGTCTATACAGTCTCTCAAAGTGCTCCTCCCCTGTGATATCCAACCAAGTGTTGGGATCTAATTTGATCATAAACTAGAAGATGTCTCAGTTTTCATTTTGGTCCCAGTCCAAACTGTTTTGGCAAAACGTTTTTGACACTTTTGAAATTCTGTAATATGGCCATAGCTTAGCCAACAATAGTGACAAGTATACAGTGCCTTGAGAAATTATTCACAGCCCTTGATTTTAAGAAGTGGAATTAAAATACTTTGTCATGTCAAAGTGTAAGAACATTTCTAACATTTGTCAACGCAAATTATGAAAAATAAAACAATAATATATATATTTTTGGAAAACTATTCAACCGCCTGAGTCAATACATGTTAGACTCATCTTTGGCAGCAATTACGGATGTGAGTCTTTCTGGGTACGTCTCTAAGAGCTTTCGACACCTGGATTGCGCAACATTTTCCCATTATTATTTTAAAAATTCTTCAAGCTTTTCAGATATTGCCAGAGTTTTTCAAGCAGATTTAAATAACTACTGTAACTCAACCACTCAACTCCAGTGTAGATTTGGCCTTGTGTTGAAGGTTATTGTCCTGCTGAAAGGTGAATTAATCTCCCAGTGTCTGGTGGAAAGCAGACCAAACCAGATTTTCCTCTAGGATTTTGCCTGTGCTTAGCTCCATTCCATTTATTTTTTATCTTGAAAAACTCCCCAGTTCTTAATGATTATAAGCATACCCATAACATGATGCAGCCACCACTATGCTTGAAAATATGGAGAGTGGGACTCAGTAATGTGTTGTAATGGATTTGCCCCAAACATAACACTTTGTATTTAAGACAAAAAAGTTCATTGCTTTTATTACTTTAGTGCCCTGTTGGAAACAGGATGCATGTTTTGGAATATTTTTATTCTGTACATGTTTCCTTCTTTTCACTCTGTCAATTACAGTATGTTAGTATTGTGGAGTAAGTACAATGTTGTTGATCCATTCTCAGTTTTCTCCTATCACAGTCATTAAACTCTGTAATTGTTTTAAAGTCACCATTGGCCTCATGGGGAAGTCCCTGAGCAGTTTCCTTCCTCTCCGGCATCTGAGTTAGGAAGGACGTCTGTATCTTTGTAGTGACTGGGTGTGACAAAAAATATATACACTTTAATCAATTTTATTCTGTAACACAACAAAATGTTGAAATGTTGAATATTTTCTGAAGGCACTGTAAGTACAATCTGTTTCTAACGTCAGAGTCATCAAGAGTTGCACCAGTTGGGCTTAAAATAAGTTGGTATTAAATTGTTATCTTAGACTCTAGAATGTACACGTTCCGTAACATTGGCAACAATGTATTTGTGCAGTGAACAGTATACATGCAAAGGAAAGCACTCTCATTAATTAATATCGTCTTTTCACAGCAAAGAATGGCCTAGTTTGGGAAAAAAAACGCAAAAGGACACACTCCATTTATTCATTAATACATGATAGAACCACATGTAAACAGTGACAGTGTAGCTCTTCCTAATGTGTCACATCCCTCACTGTCATGCTACATGATGTGACAAGCACACAACGTGCATACATGTCTATGTTTCTGTCCACAGACATTACTGGTAATGTTCATGGTGTCCTAAAGTAATTTCCCCCGATGTTTTAGTGATTCAATGTGCTCAACCAGGTTGTTTTCAGATGCCATCTAAAAGAAAAGTGGAATTGCAGTCCAGAATTGTTGTTATGTGTATTGTGACTGTGACCCATGTGCATGTCCTTTTATATCACTGTTATACCCCTTAGTGGTTTGTTTATGTCAGAGTGGTGACCGATCATCATTAGGTTAATGGAACTTGCTTTTGTTCCAGAACTTGCTCATGTTCTGAGAAAAGCCTGCTTCCGACAAAGGGGCAATGATGTCATGCTTTTGTAGTTTAGTCTTTTGTTGCTGTTTGTGAAACACATTACAATTTAATTGAAGTCCATTTTGACAGATTTTCTGGTTGAATGGAAAATGTCTTGTTATTCTATTACTAAAATATGACATTTTGGGAAACCAAACATTCCCCCACAAAGCATGACATTGGCTGTGAATAGATCCTTTATTTTTTGTCATCATGTCCAATGCAGAACCATTTAATTTAATTTATGTTCAATTAATTTCCTGTTTGAGCCACCACACTGGGTACACACTAGCCAAATCAACGTTGTTTCAAAGTCATTGGTCACCCTAATGTCATGTGGAATCTACGTTGGAAACACATATTTGGATTTGCTCAAATTCATCAATCAGTACTGGTTTCATCTAATTTCAACCAACGCTGTAAAGATTGAAATTGGGGTAAAACTTCCAACCAAAATAAAATGACTTAACCTGGCTAACAGGTTGTTGCATCAATCTAATGATCATCAGAACTATGTATACGTTGACGTTGTGTTGAAAACTCTACATCGAAACTAGTTACATAATGTCCTAATAGACCAATAAGAAAGCGAGTTCCAAAGCTGTCAGTTTTCCCATTCCCTACTCAGACCACTCCCAGACAGTCTTAGCAAAATTCTTTCTTGAGAAATTGCTCTTTGCTAAGAAGCTATTTTTGTTTTATTTTGACAATTATAATTTAAAACAATCACATTAAGGTGCTTACTGTAATTACTACCCAGAAATTATTTGATATTGAGATACAAAATGACTGCATTGAACCTTTAAGTGTCATGCAGCTAGGTCTATGGAAGCTTACACGTTACATGGTGATATGCTATTCAACCCAGTCAATTGTGGAGAAAAACATCATTAGCAAATTCAGAGCGAATAAGTTATATGTGTAAAGTGTGTTTTTTTTAGAATAAAGTACTCAATTAAAAGTAGAGCTGTGGGTTTCCATTAGTGTACTACTTAATGCTGCCTCCTGCAGAGCATTGCTTTCTCGTGGTGTGCCAACT
This sequence comes from Oncorhynchus nerka, assembly GCF_034236695.1. Classification (NCBI taxonomy): domain Eukaryota; kingdom Metazoa; phylum Chordata; class Actinopteri; order Salmoniformes; family Salmonidae; genus Oncorhynchus; species Oncorhynchus nerka. The sequence goes on along the minus strand of NC_088424.1, from coordinate 17,972,879 downwards.
ATGTTAGCATGACTTTCTCTTTGATGATACAATATATGGGCCGTTTTACGTAAGTGTTGCAAATAAGAGATTGAAAACGTGACGTGAATGACTTGCATGATGAAGGACAGTTTTCTCAATACAATTTTCTCAATATCAGCAGGAGTTTTTCTCAATATCAACTGAGCTACCCACAACCTATAACAATACCTGAGGGAAGGAGCCTTAGTGGAGTTGCCAACAACCAGAAGTTCCAGTTTTTAGAGCAAATGGAAGAGAGAGAAGGTGAAGCGACAACGGCTTTTGGACGCGCTTTTGGACGTTAACAAGACAACACTCCATCTTAACTCCTCCTCCACATTTACTGGATTGGTTTAATAGTACAGAAGAGAACCTCCCCCGACAGCTTTTTAAACATTCTTGTCAAGACCAGAATGCCGCCGATCTAGTTTCAGGCGTTTCTTTTAACGGCTGGCTACGTTGGGTTAGTTACACATTAATCTTGGGCTCGGCCTCCAGAACCAAATGGACTAGATACAAACACAAGTTTTTGTAGTCTATAAGAAACGAAGAGTTCTTCACCATGTACAGTGCACTGATTATATTCGAGTGAGGTTCCTTCCAGGGAAATGATGTCATTCTTCTCTATACAGAATAAAGAATTGTTCAACATGCACAGTATATATTTGGTATATGGCTTTCTTGCACTTGTCTTGTCTTGCAAGCACTGACTTTTCTGCTAGCTGTTTTATCGAGGACATTTGTAATTACCGTGACTGTGGCTGTTGTACCTAGTTAACTGTACGTCACTCTGGATAAGAGTGTCTGCCAAATGACTCAAATGCAAATGCAAACATATAATGTTCCCTTAGGCAAAATAAAAAGTTATTCTATATACTGATTCTATTCCATAGGTCAACAAAGTGTGAAGTTGCTTACAATATACTGGAAGCCGTGACCTGCTTGTGCAAGCTTACACATTTAATGCTAATACGTTTAGTTGATTGGCCAGACTAATTGCTATTGTACACATATAGAAAAACATACTTCTGACTATAAAAATATTTCCTAGAGGAAATTGAGCAACGGAACTACCCACAACCCACGGCAATACTTGAGGGAAAGACATAACTTACACATAAAGAATAGACATGTTCACCATGTCATGTCATTCCATTCCAGAGGTCATCGAGGGGTGAAGCAGCCCTGTGACCTGTCCCTCCCTGTGTTCTGCTACTGTATGTGTGAATCCCAAATGACACTATCTATTCCCTAAATAGCGCACTATATCAGGTGCCATTTGGAATGCAAACTATGTGGGTGACAGGGACTGTAGGGGCCAGTCCAATGGGGCAGTCCATGGCCATGGGCTGGTCACATAGACACATAGAGAATGTTTCTATTGACGCTTCGCACTTTCAATGACATAGATCATGCACTGTACATTAATGCTCATTTGAAACTTATTCTGCTACAGTATATTTTTCTCAGAAAGTCATGTTTCTGGTATGTCTTTAGTTCACAGTTCATATGACTCAGGAACAGTAGAACTGTGGAGTTACACATTTCTATGTATTTGTATGAGTATAGCAATTAGGTAAGGAGACACATCACCTCCACATTTTAGGAAATTGCCAGTTGTCCCACTTTTTATTCATAGCAAGCCAATTAAGTCAATGTATTTCTGTGAAAATCGGATAGGCGTCCTCCCAGCAAAGCCTCTCAAGCAAGGTGGAAACAGAATCAGATCAAATTGGCCTGTGTATCGAATGGAATCTAAATCAAACGGCATATGATTCATTCTATATTGTTTTTCCAACAATCATGGTTAACTGTCAATCTCATATTACGCTTAATCAGTTTGACCAAAGTTGTTGACTCATTCTTTCCGGCTCTTCAGTTCTCACCGTTAGTGTAGGATGTTTGATAACAGAGATTTGCCTGTCATCAAACAGTATAGTTTGAAGGTTTCCGGCCCTTTACCGACAGAAGGTTTCCAAGATTGACCGATGTTACTGTTGAATCACACATTGAGATGTTCACTTACAGTATGTTTTCATGTTTTTTATTTGACACATACTGTATAGGCTTCACTAAAGATGTAATACTTTTTTAAAGCCCCATTAACAGAATCAAAGTACGTTTCGTAAAGATGACTTTACAGATTTTCTTGAACTATCCATTGGCCTCTGACCTCTCAGTTATCTCAAAAACTGTGGCTGTGTCACAAATGGCAGATTATCCCACCCATAGGGTTCTGTTAAGAAGTAGTGCACTATATTGGGAATAGGGAGCCATTTGGGACGCATCCTATGTGAACAGAGAACGTGTTCTCTATTCATCACAAGCAGACCTGATGGGACTCATCCTTTCTCCGGCTCAGCCACAGGGGGAAATGACTCAAAAGAAATGAAAGGGAAAGGACAAACACACACACTGGTTGACCATTCACTCATCTGGAACCAACTTGGAGGCTGCTTAGAGAGCATCTTGCTCAAGTCAAGTCTAGGGCTTTCATTATGACAAGGGGACACAGAAAATATTTTAGATAATGGAGGAGAACAGTCTTCTTCCCTGAGGTTGAAGTAATTGAACTCAGCATTACATAAGAAATATTCTAGTAGGACATTGGTTGTGTCCCAAATGGCACCCTATTTCCTAAAAAGTGCACTAATTTTGAACAGAGCCCTAACAGTAGTGCACTATGTAGGAAATAGGGTGCTATTTGGGATTCAGACATTCCCTCACAGCATACATTACTGGGGCTTATTAGGGTCTGCACTGTGTAGTCACATGGGTGCATAGTTGGTTAGTACGTGTTTCTCCTCGCCCACACTACAGTATAGCTAATCATTGCATCCTGTGCTGTATTTCTCTGATTATAAATGCAAGCCCTGGTGTTGTTTTGTCTTGGTGGGCAGGCATGCTGATCCAGCTGAACAACACATGTGAAACAATACCAAAAGGAGAGGAGCAATATTGTTTCGAGATTTGAATGCCTTCATCCTTAGAAGCAAAAGCTGAGGAACATGAACTCAGCAAAAAAAGAAATGTCCTCTCACATTTCAACTGCGCTTATTTTCAGCAAACTTAGCATGTGGAGATATTTGTATGAACATAACAAGATTCAACAACTGAGACATAAACTGAACAAATTCCACAGACATGTGACTAACATAAATTGAATAATGTGTCCCTGATCAAAGGGGGGGTGTCAAAATCAAAAGTAACAGTGAGTATCTGGTGTGGCCACCAACTGCATTAGGTACTGCAGTGCATCTCCTCCTCGTGGACTGCACCAGATTTGCCAGTTATTGCTGTGAGATGTTACCCCACTCTTCCACCAAGGTACCTGCAAGTTCCCGGACATTTCTTGTGGGAATGGCCCTAGCCCCCACCCTCCGATCCAACAGGTCCCAAACGTGCTCAATGGAATTGAGATCTGGGCTCTTTGCTTGCCATGGCAGATCACTGACATTCCTGTCTTGTAGGAAATCACGCACAGAACGAGCATTGTTATGCTGGAGGGTCATGTCAGGATGAGCCTGCAGGAAGGGTACCACATGAGGGAGGAGGATGTCTTCCCTGTAACGCACAGCGTTGAGATTCCCTGCAATGACAACAACCTCAGTCCGATGATGCTGTGACACACCGCCCCAGACCATGACGGACCCTCCACCTCCAAATTGATCCCTCTCCAGAGTACAGGCCTCGGTGCAACGCTCATTCCTTTGACGATAAACGCGAATCTGACCATCACTCCTGGTGAGACAAAACCGTGACTCGTCAGTGAAGAGCACTTTTTGCCAATCCTGTCTGGTCCAGCCCATAGGCGACGTTGTTGACGGTGATGTCTGGTGAGGACCTGCCTTACAACAGGCCTACAAGCCCTCAGTCCAGCCTCTCTCAGCCTATTGCGTACAGTCTAGGCACTGATGGAGAGATTGTGCGTTCTTGGTGTATCTCGGGCAGTTGTTGTTGTCACCCTGTACCTGTCCCGCAGATGTGATGTTCGGATGTACCGATCCTGTGCATGTGTTGTTACACGTGGTCTGCCACTGCGAGGATGATCAGCTGTCCGTCTTGTCTCCCTGTAGCGCTGTCTTAGGGGTCTCACGGTACGGACATTGAAACGTATTTCCCTGGTCACATCTGCAGTCCTTATGCCTCCATGCAGCATGCCTAAGGCATGTTCACGCAGATGAGCAGGGACCCTGGGCATCTTTCTTTTGGTGTTTTTCAGAGTCAGTAGAAATGCCTCTTCAGTGTCCTAAGTTTTCATAACTGTGACCTTAATTGCCTACCATCTATAAGCTGTTAGTGTCTTAACGACGGTTCCACAGGTGAATGTTCATTAATTGTTTATGGTTCATTGAACAAGCATGGGAAATGTGTGTATAAGTGTATAAACCCTTTACAATGAAGATCTGTGAAGTTATTTGGAATTTTACGGATTATCTTTGAAAGACAGGGTCATTAATGCTCTAACCCAATAACTTTAGATCTAGACTCCAGACAAACAATACAAGTGTTAGGCTACCACTGCAAGAAAAGAGCAGTTTCTGGGAATTTACAAACCTTGAGCAAATCCACACAATTTTGCGTGCATGAGGAGGATTTTCAATGCTTCTAGGGAGAAATTAAATAGATGTTATTGTTTTGTGATATTCAGACTGTGTCTAAATGGATGGTTTTGTGATATTCAGACTGTGACTGTGTCTGAATCTGGTTTAAAACACACAGATGTGTTCCTCGTGCTTTTTGCAGGTGTTCTTTGTGACGTTAGAGAGGATTACATGGAGTGAATTACCTACCTGGGGCGGCAGGTAGCCTAGTAGTTAGAGCGTTGGGCCAGTAACCTAAAGGTTGCAAGATCAAATTCCTGAGCTGACAAAGTAAAAATCTGTCGTTCTGCCCCTGAGCAAGGCACTGTTCCTAGGCTGTCATTGTAAATAAGAATTTGTTTTTAACTGACTTGCCTAGTTAAATTTTAAAAAGCATCAACCTAAAGGTAACGTTGGGGGTTTTGTATTGAGGTTAATTAACAAACATTCAATTTTATTACTGATTTGTCATTAACAAAGTATCATCCAGCTGAGTCATCAACACACTGCGGTGTACTTTTATGTCTGAGCAATAAATCTGACATCCCTTCCTTTCTGTCTTTATTGAATTAAAAACACTGTAAACTGTACTCTGGACAAAGTTCTAGGAACAGAATAACCTCTCTCTGTTGCAGTTTAAGTTTAATATTTACATACTATCCAGTTGCAAGTGTTTTGGAATAATGTAATCAACGGCTTTTGATTACACCAAAACTATGTTCCCCATATTAACAAAGCCCATGAAAATGTGGGAAGTGTTCCATTGCATAGTCTGATATTGATACGATGAGAACCGGCTGTGCAGGCTGGTAGACTGTGTATTTGTTCATCTAGACATACCATGAAGTTTTGGATAGCAATGATATCCACTGCCTATGTCCTAAAATGGCACCCTATTCCCTATAACATGCACTATGTTTGACCTATATTTGGAAAATAGGGGGCCATTTAGGACTGAGACAGTGTTTATAACAGGATGATGGGGTGCCTCTTTCTCGGCTGCATTGTGTGTGGGTGGTCAAGTAGAAAGACATGAGTTTGTGGTTTGTGGTAGGTTGCCAGGCAACATGGATTTGTCTATTGCCTTATGATGTTGGGAATAAATTGAGCTAGAGTTCCAAATGGCACCCTATTTGGCCACTAGGGATGCAGGTGAGATCTTTGGTGAACATAAAGGAGGTAACGTTTCTTATTCCCTTGAAGTAATCATTTCTAGCGTCAACAAAGGGGTCTTCGTTTTTTTGTCACAGTATTCTGCCAACCTCGTCAACATTGTCGGAAGGGCATGATCTACTGTGCTGTGACCACAACAAAATAGCCTTATCCTACACAGTGAATGAATGAGAAAGCTCTCTCTAAAAGTCTTACGAAACGTGAAATCAAATCACTGTTGATTAGATGGTAGACCGAAACTAACGATAAGAAATGCTTCACAGAACATTTTCACAGAATATGGTTACTGTGATTGTAACATTCACACACAGAAGATAATGGATCTGTCAGCAGCATGTAAGATGTGCTGTAACTGTAATTGTTCTTTAGAAAGATAAATTAGCCACCAATTGTGCAAGTTCTCCCACTTAAAAGTTCTCCCACTTAAAAAGATGAGAGAGGCCTGTAATTTTCATCATAGGCACACTTCAACTATGACAGACAAAATGAGAAAAAAAAATCCAGAAAATCACATTGTAGAATTTTTAATTAATTAATTTGCAAATTATGGTGGAAAATAAGTATTTGGTCACCTACAAACAAGCAAGATTTCTGGCTCTCACAGACCTGTAACTTCTTCTTTAAGAGGCTCCTCTGTTTCTGGTGTCCTTTGACAGCTCTCACCTGTCCATAACCTCAAACAGTCACATTCCAAACTCCACTATGGCCAAGACCAAAGAGTTGTCAAAGGACACCAGAAACAAAATTGTAGACCTGCACCAGGCTGGGAAGACTGAATCTGCAATAGGTAAGCAGCTTGGTTTGAAGAAATCAACTGTGGGAGCAATTATTAGGAAATGGAAGACATACAAGACCACTGATAATCTCCCTCGATCTGGGGCTCCGCGCAAGATCTCACCCCCTGGGGTCAAAATTATCACAAGAACGGTGAGCAAAAAATCCCAGAACCACGCGGGGGGACCTAGTGAATGACCTGCAGAGAGCTGGGACCAAAGTAACAAAGCTACCATCAGTAACACACTACGCCGCCAGGGACTCAAATCCTGCAGTGCCAGACGTGTCCCCCTGCTTAAGCCAGTACATGTCCAGGCCAGTCTGAAGTTTGCTAGAGAGCATTTGGATGATCCAGAAGAAGATTGAGAGAATGTCATCTGGTCAGCTGAAACCAAAATATAACTTTTTGGTAAAACCTCAACTCGTCGTGTTTGGAGGACAAAGAATGCTGAGTTGCATCCAAAGAACACCATACCTACTGTGAAGCATGGGTGTGGAAACATCATGCTTTGGGGCTGTTTTTCTGCAAAGGGACCAGGACGACTGATCCGTGTAAAGGAAAGAATGAATGGGGCCATGTATCGTGAGATTTTGATTGAAAACCTCCTTCCATCAGCAAGGGCATTGAAGATGAAACGTGGCTGGGTCTTTCAGCATGACAATGATCCCAAACACACCGCCCGGGCAACAAAGGAGTGGCTTCGTAAGAAGCATTTCAAGGTCCTGGAGTGGCCTAGCCAGTCTCCAGATCTCAACCCCATAGAAAATCTTTGGAGAGAGTTGAAAGTCTGTGTTGCCCAGCAACAGCCCCAAAACATCACTGCTCTAGAGGAGATCTGCATGGAGGAATGGGCCAAAATACCAGCAACAGTGTGTGAAAACCTTGTGAAGACTTACAGAAAACGTTTGACCTCTGTCATTGCCAACAAAGGGTATTTAACAAAGTATTGAGATAAACTTTTGTTATTGACCAAATACTTATTTTCCACCATAATTTGCAAATAAATTCATTAAAAATCCTACAATGTGAATTTCTGGATTTTTTTTTTCATTTTGTCTGTCTTATTTGAAGTGTACCTATGATGAAAATTACAGGCCTCTCTCATCTTTTTAATTTGGAGAACGTGCACAATTGGTGGCTGACTAAATACTTTTTTGCCCCACTGTATCTTAATTTGATCACTCTGTTGTCGCAAATATTTTCCTGTACACCAAAGGCTTATAAGTTTGTAATTTCCACTTTAAAATGACTTAGAGAAAAATGTATCAACCCCTAGAAAAATGTCCATGAATTATAATCCATGCAATAATGAGGGTTTCACAGCAAATTCACAGCAAAAACTCAAGCACCGACTATTTTCTAATTTGGCACACAGAAACTAGAGGCCTTGAGTAACTTGATCAAAAACAATGGCACTGATTGGCACTGATTGGTGATGCTGTTATAAGCAATCTCACTGAAACCCACATATCTGCCACCCAGTTTGACCTAGAGACATGGAACTTTGTAGGTGTTGTTTTTTATGCTGAACAAATTTGCCTCATGAACCCATAAGGTCCGTCAGGAGAGATTTTTATCTTGGACATTTTGGAAAAACTTTGAAAATGTATTCTCAAGAACCATGAATCCAAATAACACCAATTGTAGGCCCACGGTACATATCTCAGTTTGAGAAAAGCTAAGAGATTGGCTAAGAGAGGGCTGAACTATTGATTAGTCAGGAAATGTGATTTTACATGTCCATTTCAATCCTCCACTCCACAATGGATTTTTGTGGGGTCATCAAAGACATTACCATGATGAACCATGTTAAGTTTTTCATTGATATCCAACAATTCACTTTTTTTGCTATGTAACGCTAATGCTTAAAATAATAATTACAAAAATATTCTCCTCATGGACTAAAAGTCAGATTCACTCAAAATGTGGTCTTTGCACTCATCGCAATAGTCCCTAAAGAGTTTGGGAAAATAATGTGGATGCCTTCAAAGATGGTCACACTATGCTAATATGCTAAAATATTCTTGAAATACTTCAAAAATCTTCTTTTCATTAACCGTAAGACCAAATGACACCAAATTGGAACGTAGGCCTGTGATACATGTATTAACTTAGTTTGAGAAAACCTAAGGCATTAGTCAAAAGATGGCTGTGTTATTGACAACTCAAAAATCTGTTTTTACCTGTCCATTTAAACCACTGTAAATTCATTCCACAGTGGCCTACCAACTTGAAACTTGTCATCGCTATTATGGACATATCTAAGAGTAACCACACTGAATTTGGTATTGATATCTCAGAAAACAAGGGAACTATCAACAACTCATTATTTGCAGATGTAACCCTAATGCTCAACATCTGCATTCATCTATGCTCATGGATAATATGTCCGATTCACTCCAGATTGTGTATTTAGACTAATTTCGTCAGTCTTTAATGGTTTTGAGAATTCAAATATGGATGCACTGTACCTATTGATGCAAGTTAGCACATATACTAATGCTAAAATTACTTTAAAAATCTTCTTCTCATGAACAGTAAGTCAGATTGACTACATATTTGGCATATAGACTCAATGAATTAGCCTCTAAGGCAGGTATTCCCAAATGCAATGCCGTCGTCGGGGGTACGCCAAATAAAAAGTCAATTTATATTTTCCAACAGGGCTATACATTTGGGTGAGGTTCTGTGAAAATGTAATTTAATCAAGAAACTGCCAGATCTCGAGATTGGTCTGCGCTCAGAATATCCTGCCTTGGCAAATCGCGGTGTTAAGACACTGATGCCATTTGCAACCACGTATCTATGTGAGAGTGGATTCTCGGCCCTCACTAGCATGAAAACGAAATACAGGCAAAAATTATTTAAGACTGAGACTCTCTCCAATACAACCCAACATTGCAGAGTTATGTAAATCCTTTCAAGTACACCCTTCTCATTAACCTGTGGTGAGTAATTCACAATTATCAATTAACAAATAAGGTTTTATATGTAAGATGGTTAAATAAACAGCAAAACTATTGATTATTATTATATTATTATTTGAGCCCTGGTCCAATAAGAACTCTTTGTCACCTCCCATGAGCCGGGTTGTAACAAAAACTCATAGTCATTCTTATGTTTAATAAATGTACCGTATAGTGTGTGTGTGGCAGGTTTAGCCCTGCTGCTAGAGGGGGTACAGCTGGAGGTTGAATGTTTGAATGGGTACGGGGCTATAAAAAGTTTGGGAACCACTGATCTAAGGAATTGAAAATGATTAGTTGCTGCATTCAATGACATCCCCGCTACACCACTAGATGACACCATATCACACCAGGACTATACTTTGTCTCGTGTACAGTAAATTAACGTTAGATTGAAATTATGCAGACAAACAATGTGAAATATCATCAAAATAACGCTGAAAATACTTCACAAATCTTAACAAAAGCCATTAGTCAAATTGACGCCGGAATAGACTTTGAAAATGATCACCTGCTGCATTCAAAGATAACCGACCTACAGCACTATACTAAAGTTCACTTGCGTCATCCTTGTGCTGCTGAGAGATAAACATGGTAATGCTTTCACTGATTGCACATAAAGGAAGCTAGTTCCTCCATGACAGAGTGTTTGCTTTGTAACTGATCGTGTGTCCTTTCTGTCATCCTGTGAATTTCACGGCACTGTCAGAATGTCCCAGGCAGGTATAACCATGTCTAAGTAGTG